>NC_030686.2:51605703-51897481 GCF_000004195.4 Xenopus tropicalis
AGGGGCGGAGAGATGGGAGGGGGCGGAGAGATATGAAGGGGCAGCTTCTCACTGGGCTGATTAGTAGCCCCCCCCCACTCAGGGGAGTGATACTTGGCCTCTTGAGGGGGCGCTCACTAATGCACTCATACGGTTCCACATTCTGCTCACCTGGTGTAACTCCCCCCACAGAACACAGAGAAATAAACAGAAGGATATTACCTTTTTTCTTTCTTTCTGTGTAAAAATAGGAGCAAATGGCCACGGCGGCAATGAGAATGAACACGACAAAAGTGATGATGAGCCCCTTCTTCCAGGTAGCGAGAACAGCTGTATGGGAGGCACGGGGGGGGGGGGGGGGACAGGGTGTCAGGGCCACAAATCACTTAACGATGAAATAAACCCAATAGGGCTGTTCTGCCCCCAATTAGGGGTAATTATATCTTAGTTGGGATCAAGTACAGGTACTGTTTTATTATTACAGAGAAAAGGGAATCATTTAACATTAAATAAACCCAATAGGGCTGTTCTGCCCCAATAAGGGGTAATTATATCTTAGTTGGGATCAAGTACAGGTACTGTTTTATTATTACAGAGAAAAGGGAATCATTTAACCATTAAATAAACCCAATAGGGCTGTTCTGCCCCCAATAAGGGGTAATTATATCTTAGTTGGGATCAAGTACAGGTACTGTTTTATTATTACAGAGAAAAGGGAATCATTTAACCATGAAATAAACCCAATAGGGCTGTTCTGCCCCCAATAAGGGGTAATTATATCTTAGTTGGGATCAAGTACAGGTACTGTTTTATTATTACAGAGAAAAGGGAATCATTTAACCATTAAATAAACCTAATAGGGCTGTTCTGCCCCCAATAAGGGGTAATTATATCTTAGTTGGGATCAAGTACAGGTACTGTTTTATTATTACAGAGAAAAGGGAATCATTTTTAAAAATTTGAATTATTTGATTAGTGGACTCTATGGGAGGTGGCCTTACTGTAATTTGGAGCTTTCAGTATAACTGGTTTCCAGATAACGGATCCTATACCTATGGAAGGGCAAACTTAGTTACTATGGTGAGTTCCGGGGGCATTAGAACTATAATAGCTGACAGAGTTTGTGGGGGCATGGATTAAATCTCCTTACTCCTGTGTATAAACTCCCAATATTGGGGCGGATTAATATTGTAAAACCAGGAGATTTCATGGGTACATGGGACAACACACAGGCAGAAGGGATAGGTCGTACCTTTTACATGTACAAGATTACTGTCCACAGTTTGATGGGCCCCATTGGTGGCCCTACAGAAGTAGCTCCCATCGTCATTGGCGCTGAAGGATTTTATTTGGGTTTCCGAGTGGAACACGGATTTATCCATTGAGCTGTGCAGGACACTTTCCTTCCCTCTCTTTACAAGGAAGTGGAAATCGATGGGCAAACTGCCGTTTTTTACTGCACACACCAGAGAAAGCTCTTTGCCTTCTTCCACTGTGCCTGACTGTGGGATAGTCGTCAGTGTGACCTCCGTGATAGGACCTGCAGGAAACGGCAATGAGCCCCATTCTCTAACTTTATCATAAATAGTACATAAGCCACATGCAGAATTTGCCCCTGTCTGGGTGTATCCGGGGCAAGTGCCACCCACACTACACCCAGCCCTTCCCATAGCATTGTGCATTGAACCTACGGCACATATTACTGTTGAAATACTCATAGCAGAGTGATCTCCCACCACTCTCTCGTGTGGCTGATCCCACAGAGCAGGATGGGAAGCATTTGTGTTGGACTTTCTGTTGGACAGGCCTGCAGCTCAGCATGTGTCAGTGTTGGAGTGAAACTTACTTATAACAGTGATGTTGACGGTGTTGCTGAACCCAAGGGAGCTGCTATGCAAGTTGTACGCTCTGCACCGATATTGCCCAGAATTCTGCTGCTCGCTTATATTCAGTTTAAACATAGCCGCTTTGGCCTCTGTCTCAGTAATGTTGCTCAAAACCGTGCTGCCTTTCATTAAGGAATAGGTGATAGGAGGAGTCCCTTTGTCACACTTGCACCGTAGCTCAATGGTGCTGCCCTGCACCGCCATGCTGGTACTCTGGTTACGGTGGCTCAGAAGCGGTTTGGAAACCGGGGCTGCAATAGACACAAAACATGGCTCAGTCATGGAGTTTCATTAGACTGGGAGGGTTTCATTGTCAAGCCTCCCCTCTAGCATGTAGACTAGTAACTACTGTCATGGACCTAACAAAGCCGCTGCTTCTACTGCCCATTGCCCATTGTGACTCCCCTGCCTTCAGGTAAAGGTGCTGATATAAATCAGGCAGCAAACTGACAGCAGCAAACTGACAGCAGCACTTTAGCTGCCCATACACGGGCAGATCCGCTCGCTTGGTGATGTCGCCAAGCGAGCGGATCTTCAACCGATATCCCCACCTACGGGTGGGCGATATCGGGTAACATGTAGGCGAATTCGATCGTTTGGCCCTGGGGCCAAATGATTGAATTCTGACGGCGGCAACGGGGCAGTCAATTCGGGGACCGCATCAACGAGGCAATGCTGTCCCTGATCTGACTAAATTTTCTAACCTGGCCGATCGATATCTGGCCAATTTCAGGCCCCTCGGTTCTGCCCCTACACGGGCTAATAAGCTGCTGAATCTGCCCAAGGGACCCATAGCAGCAGCTACAATCAGCCCTTGTGGGCACCTTAACTCATACCAGCCAAACACACTGGGGCTGATTAACAAAAGGGCGTTAACACTTATAGCATAGTTTTTTGCGTTAAAAAGCGTGAGATAATTAAGTCCTGATTCATCAAAGTCATTTCGCAGGCGTTAACACTCATATCGAATGCGTTATTTACATCAGCGTTTTTCAACCGCTGTTCCGCGGCACACTAGTGTGCCGCGAGATGTTGACTGGTGTGCCGTAGGCAGGGCCGCAATTTTTACTTTCAAAGGGGGCCCGGCGATGCTACAGTTTTTCTTAGTAGCTCGGGCCCCCTTTAATAAAATCCGGGCCCTGTCATTGGTTGCGCCCCGTGTGTACGGGTGACGTCAGTACGCACGGGGCGCAACGTTATAAAAGGGCCTGTGTGCGGTCGCGTGTAGGCAGAAGTGCAGAGGCGGCGCGCCTGAGGGATACGAAGATGCTGCTGAAGCCACCGGAGAAGCCGCCGAAGAGCAGAAGTAAAATGCTGCTGGGCACCAATGTATTAGGGGGGGCCACGGGGCACACTGACTTATGGGGGCACTGCTGCTGGGCACCAATGTACTAGGGGGGCTGGCTCTTGGCACCAATGTACTGGGGGGCACTGCTGCTGGGCACCAATGTACTAGGGGGGCACTGCTGCTGGGCACCAATGTACTAGGGGGGCACTGCTCTTGGCACCAATGTACTAGGGGGGCACTGCTCTTGGCACCAATGTACTAGGGGGGCACTGCTGCTGGGCACCAATGTACTGGGGGGCACTGCTGCTGGGCACCAATGTACTAGGGGGGCACTGCTCTAGGCACCAATGTACTAGGGGGGCACTGCTGCTGGGCACCAATGTACTAGGGGGGCACTGCTCTTGGCACCAATGTACTAGGGGGGCACTGCTGCTGGGCACCAATGTACTAGGGGGGCACTGCTCTTGGCACCAATGTACTAGGGGGGCACTGCTGCTGGGCACCAATGTACTAGGGGGGCACTGCTCTTGGCACCAATGTACTAGGGGGGCACTGCTGCTGGGCACCAATGTACTAGGGGGGCACTGCTCTTGGCACCAATGTACTAGGGGGGCACTGCTGCTGGGCACCAATGTACTAGGGGGGCACTGCTTTTGGCACCAATGTACTAGGGGGGCACTGCTGCTGGGCACCAATGTACTAGGGGGGCACTGCTCTTGGCACCAATGTACTAGGGGGGCACTGCTGCTGGGCACAGAGTTAAATTTTTTAACATTTTCTAATGGTGGTGTGCCTCGTGATTTTTTTCATGAAACAAGTGTGCCTTTGCCCAAAAAAGGTTGAAAAACACTGATTTACATGGCATTGTGGTAATTAGCGAATAGAAATAATACTAACGCATGATTCACAAACGCATATGAAGTGTTAAAAGCATAAAATGTGGTGCTAATTACTGTGAAACTTAACTCCTCCCAGGAGTGGGCGTTACTGAACAAAATTGCAGCTGGTGATTGGCTGTGGTGACAAGATGGAGTTTGCAGTGGGATTTTGTTGTGTCGGCCCCAGAGTGATGCATCCAGTTCTCAGGGAAATGGGCATTTTCAGAACAGTGGTTTTCAGAAAGTAACTGCTACGTGCGTAATATCGTGTGTGGCGAAATATATCACTTAAAATGGCTCATCACCAGATAAATAACGACAAGAACATCGCTTCTTAATTCTGACAAATGTTCTTTTAGTGAATCGATAATTAACTCGCAAAAAATAAGAAGTGATAATATCTAACCCATGCTATAAATAGCGCTCGTTTTATCGACCTTTAGTGAATCGGCCATATTGTCTCTTGGCGCAGGGATGGTAGGGATAGTATTTGTGCTTACAGAACTGTATAGGGCAGATTTATAATGCCTGCAATCCCTGCACAGATAAATGCCTGGGACTGTTTAGGAGCCAATGAATAACCCAGTGGCTAAAGAAGCCGTCTGCGGACTCCATTGGTGACTCACTGAGAATTAGTTACCCCCCCCCCTCCACCATTCATATTGTTACCATGCAGTTTAGTACTCACCATACACACGGATGGGCAGGTCACCACTGGTTTTAGTGATGTTGGATATAGTGACCATGCACCTATAGGTGCCGCTGTCAGATGTCTTTGCATATATTTCGAGTTTCTCCGAATTGCTGCGGATTTGCCCGTCCTTTAGCAGGGAGAAGTTATGGGCTGAGGAGGGTGAGATCCCTTGAACAGAGCAAGACAGAGACAAGCGCGCATCTTCATCCATAGTGGAGTTCCGAATATTAGAATAGAGGCTCGGCGATTTAAAGAGCTCTGCAAACAGTATAATGTATGGTTATTTCTACTGTAGGTATGGGTTATTACTAGGCATAGGTTATTTCTACTGTAGGTATGGTTTATTACTAGGCATAGGTTATTACTACTGTAGGTATGGGTTATTACTAGGCATAGGTTATTACTACTGTAGGTATGGGTTATTACTAGGCATAGGTTATTACTACTGTAGGTATGGGTTATTACTAGGCACAGGTTATTACTAGGCATGGGTTATTACTACTGTAGGTATGGGTTATTACTAGGCACGGGTTATTACTAGGCATGGGTTATTACTACTGTAGGTATGGGTTATTACTAGGCACGGGTTATTACTACTGTAGGTATGGGTTATTACTAGGCACGGGTTATTACTACTGTAGGTATGGGTTATTACTAGGCACGGGTTATTACTACTGTAGGTATGGGTTATTACTAGGCACGGGTTATTACTACTGTAGGTATGGGTTATTACTACTGTAGGTATGGGTTATTACTAGGCACGGGTTATTACTACTGTAGGTATGGGTTATTACTAGGCACGGGTTATTACTACTGTAGGTATGGGTTATTACTAGGCACGGGTTATTACCAGGCACGGGTTATTACTACTGTAGGTATGGGTTATTACTAGGCACGGGTTATTACTACTGTAGGTATGGGTTATTACTAGGCACGGGTTATTACCAGGCACGGGTTATTACTACTGTAGGTATGGGTTATTACTAGGCACGGGTTATTACTACTTTAGGTATGGTTTATTACTAGGCACGGGTTATTACTACTGTAGGTATGGGTTATTACTAGGCACGGGTTATTACTACTGTAGGTATGGGTTATTACTAGGCACGGGTTATTACCAGGCACGGGTTATTACTAGGCACGGGTTATTACTACTGTAGGTACGGGTTCTCCCTTATGTTTCCATGTGTTGCTTAAGGAACAGTTGGGATAAACCCACGGTTATTACCGATAATTACTCTCAACCATAAGCCCCAAACTGCTCTAGGGCACTAGGAATACATTAGGGGATGTTTAGGAGAAGTTGCAAAGTACAAATATGGCCACAATTTGCCACTGTCTGCCCCACACAGCGCTTGTAGTTGCTGTACTGCAGAGGCCCCTGTCTGGCTTGGAACTACAAATCCAGCTTGTGACCTGCTATAAATCTGAGGCCGAGTGCAAATCACTGGGGTAGGAGAGACAAGATTCTCTTTGTGTGCCATCCTGTACAATATATCTACACAAGGGCACAACTGTATACAAATAATCAACACATTTGGCAGTAAAACAACCATTTATTGGCTCAAATTATTAACAAAAAATTCAAAAAGCAAATCAAACTATACCAAATTTGTTGATTATTTATATTTATATTCAGGACCTATCAGTAAGACATAACTATTAGATGGTCTCTTTCTCTGTCTATTATTTGTTGTGGACTTAATAGGTACCAGAAGGCAGAAGTTATGTACCCGGCTACTTTGGGTAATTGAAATGCCTGTGTTACACCCACAGCAGTGTAATGATAACAATTAAAATGTGTTTCATGCCAAATTTCCATAGGGATGCTAGGCATGGTTTAGCCTTTTGCACCAATAGAAAGCTTGGAAAATGAACCCCACTGAGTAAGAAGCGGATAGTAGAACAGAGAGAGTAGCAGTTTGCTGCACTAGCGGATAGTAGAGCAGAGAGAGTAGCAGTTTGCTGCACTAGCGGATAGTAGAGCAGAGAGAGTAGCAGTTTGCTGCACTAGCGGATAGTAGAGCAGAGAGAGTAGCAGTTTGCTGCACTAGCGGATAGTAGAGCAGAGAGAGTAGCAGTTTGCTGCACTAGCGGATAGTAGAACAGAGAGAGTAGCAGTTTGCTGCACTAGCGGATAGTAGAGCAGAGAGAGTAGCAGTTTGCTGCACTAGCGGATAGTAGAGCAGAGAGAGTAGCAGTTTGCTGCACTAGCGGATAGTAGAGCAGAGAGAGTAGCAGTTTGCTGCACTAGCGGATAGTAGAGCAGAGAGAGTAGCAGTTTGCTGCACTAGCGGATAGTAGAACAGAGAGAGTAGCAGTTTGCTGCACTAGCGGATAGTAGAGCAGAGAGAGTAGCAGTTTGCTGCACTAGCGGATAGTAGAGCAGAGAGAGTAGCAGTTTGCTGCACTAGCGGATAGTAGAGCAGAGAGAGTAGCAGTTTGCTGCACTAGCGGATAGTAGAGCAGAGAGAGTAGCAGTTTGCTGCACTAGCGGATAGTAGAGCAGAGAGAGTAGCAGTTTGCTGCACTAGCGGATAGCAGAGCAGAGAGAGTAGCAGTTTGCTGCACTAGCGGATAGCAGAACAGAGAGAGTAGCAGTTTGCTGCACTAGCGGATAGCAGAACAGAGAGAGTAGCAGTTTGCTGCACTAGCGGATAGCAGAACAGAGAGAGTAGCAGTTTGCTGCACTAGCGGATAGTAGAACAGAGAGAGTAGCAATTTGCTGCACTAGCGGATAGTAGAGCAGAGAGAGTAGCAGTTTGCTGCACTAGCGGATAGTAGAGCAGAGAGAGTAGCAGTTTGCTGCACTAGCGGATAGCAGAACAGAGAGAGTAGCAGTTTGCTGCACTAGCGGATAGTAGAACAGAGAGAGTAGCAGTTTGCTGCACTAGCGGATAGTAGAACAGAGAGAGTAGCAGTTTGCTGCACTAGCGGATAGTAGAGCAGAGAGAGTA
Source organism: Xenopus tropicalis (assembly GCF_000004195.4). Lineage (NCBI taxonomy): Eukaryota > Metazoa > Chordata > Amphibia > Anura > Pipidae > Xenopus > Xenopus tropicalis. The sequence continues at coordinate 51,613,386 of NC_030686.2, forward strand.
GCAGTTTGCTGCACTAGCGGATAGTAGAACAGAGAGAGTAGCAGTTTGCTGCACTAGCGGATAGTAGAACAGAGAGAGTAGCAGTTTGCTGCACTAGCGGATAGTAGAGCAGAGAGAGTAGCAGTTTGCTGCACTAGCGGATAGTAGAGCAGAGAGAGTAGCAGTTTGCTGCACTTAGTGCCACACTCACCGGTCACAGTCACGTTGGTGCTGTTGGACTTTGATGTCTGCTCATATTCTGCCTTGCAGATGTATTGGCCACTATGGCTCTCTGTAGCACGCTGGGCATACCATACTGTGTCTGTTTTGGAGCTAGTTAGAATGTGTGTGCCATTCTGAATAAAGAGCTGCACCTTTCCAGAAACAGAGGAGGAGGTCTGGATCGAGCACTTAACCGACATTTCTTTCCCTTCGGTAAAATTGAGCGACGGCGAAACTTCAATCCTCGGGGTTGAAAATTGTTCTGTAGTAAAGATTCATAAGGCGGTTAGTCCACAATAATCCTGTTATAATAATCATCTTGTTTAGCGGAGAAATAACAGCACGTTGGCTGCCAGCTAACCTCTCCCTTCTCACAGGTTCCCTGATATTTATTCTCCTATTTACACCGGCAAATAATATCTGAGTTGCCCCTTATTTGGCTTTGTGCAGACTGAGCCCCCAAAACCTGGACACAGGATTCAGGGGGAGGTCTCACCCACGACCAATGACAGTGTTTTGTTCAGCAGCTCTGAACATTGGGATTTCAGCCATTTATGTGAGCAAATATGTAGAGGGCAAAGAGACACCCTAATACTCATCTATGTGAGTGCATACTCAGGCCTGTTTAACCCCACGTGGCACTTAGTAGGGCCCCACAGCAGTTTGGGGCTCACACCCTGAAAAGCACAGTGAAATGACCCACATAAGCACTTACGTTCCACAGTTACCAACATCCAGTCACTGAGATCAGAGACATTTGAATTGGGAAGGCTAGTGAGTGCAACATCACAAAGGAACCTCACTATGCGATCACCCTCCGCCATAGAGACTTCCATAGAGGCTGGATTTTCTGAAGTAGGTATTGGGCCGAGCACCTCCATGTCTTTATTTCCATTATTCTTCATTTTGTAGAAGGTGAAGCGGAAGGGCGGCTCCTCCTCCGGCGCCTCACATTTCACAATTATGGTTTGGCCTTCTTTTGTGGAATTGGTAGAAACACTCAGTTTGGGTTTTGACAGGCCTGTCATTCAGAAAGAGAGAAGGCAGTTTCACAGGGGGCACAACAGGTTCTCTATCCTTCATTTACCACCAACGAATTAACAACCAACCAAAAAAATACTATTCATTTATACCTATAAAGCTTGGCGCACAATTAGGCACAAATATAAAACCACTCAAAACCTCTCCCTATACCTACCTTGGACAGGAAACACAAACTTCCCTAGCGGCCTAATGACCAACATCTTCGCAAAATGGAAACAAGAAGGACTTCACTGCATTAGAGATATACTTAACAGAAAACTCTCTATTATGACATTTACAGAAGCAACCACCAAATTTCCTTTTCTCCGAACTCAACACTTGCACTTTTTGCAAGCCACACACTATGCGAGAGAGGTTTTGAGACAACTAACAGAACAAGATCCCTCCAGTCCTGTGAATCATATATGGAAAGGAGCCAATACTCATCACTCTACAGCATCCATCCATAGACTCATTAGACCAAACCCAAACGACACATACAAAAATATATCCCTAAGGAACTAGACAGATATCATCCCGAACACAGACGAACAGCATATACTAAAACTCCATTTACATGCAATGAGACTAATTCCCTCCAGCCAATATCAGATTATGACCCTACAGCTGTTACACCAATCTTACCTCACTCCATCACGGAGATTCAAAATGGGACAACCCCAAATGCCTCAGATGCAAAAAAGGTTCATTATTCCACTGCATCTGGCAATGCCCAATTATCCAACCCCTATGGATGCAGATGTATGACTATTGGCACCAACTGACAAAAAAAAAAATCACACCAGACTTCTTTAGCAAAACAAAATGGGGGCAACAAATCACTAAACCCGACAAAGCATTAGCAGGAAAATTGGCTGCAGCAACTAGAAACACCACATCAGTCACACCACCATCCACAAATCTGGTTAAAAACAAATTACACTTTCTTTTTCACATGGATTGGCTTGAAGCATCAACCAACAAAACAACTTACACTCACAGATTTTTTGACACATGGACAACCTACATCCTGAACCTTCCCCCAGACATCAGACAACTGACAGTTGACACATTCAAGAACACCACGTGGTATGACCAAGAGAGCCTCAGAGGCACTAATGCTCTACTATACGCCATAACGGCTCCAAGATGAATCATCGCTGCCTCCCAGGATCCATAACACAACGGAACCAGGTACCCCAAATAACCCTCCCCGGAACTGGTGAACTGAAATGTATATAGTTCATGTTGATTTTATCTGAAGCTTCACTTTATATTTTGTTTGTTTGATTTATTTACCAATCGGACCCCCCACTATATCTTATTTTCAGTAACTTGTCTCACCTAAGCGTGAAATAGCCAATTACCTACCATCCATGCACACCCTGAATAAGTTCACCAATGTAACGATTTTAAATCTTAAGAGCACCAAATATCTATGCTTAATATGTTTTGATCTTTGTAAAAGATATTTTTGCATATGTGGAACCCGATTGTTATGCATAAAAATAAATAAAAACAAAACAAAACAGGTTCTCCATGACTGTCCCACATAGAATATATGGGAGAGACTGGGGCACTGCCAACAGTTAGCCCACACCAGGCTTGTAGGGATGTCAACTCAAAGTATTTCATTTATATAGAAATATCAGTTTCCCTTCAAAGGATACTGTGGTATTTTGTAGAAAACTTTCAACAATTTTGGATCCAGGGGTACCCAGGGCACATATAAGCCCCCAAATCCCCCCTAACTGGCCTTCAGGCTGGGCCCCCTTAGCCCATAACAAGGTTACAGATATATAGAAACATTGGGGTAACAGTCACCCCGCTATAGTTCCAGGGGTACCCAGGGCACAAATAAGCCCTCACCCCAAATCCCCCCCTAACTGGCCTTCAGGCTGGGCCCCCTTAGCCCATAACAAGGTTACAGATATATAGAAACATTGGGGTAACAGTCACCCCGCTATAGTTCCAGGGGTACCCAGGGCACAAATAAGCACTCACCCCAAATCCCCCCTAACTGGCCTTCAGGCTGGGCCCCCTTAGCCCATAACAAGGTTACAGATATATAGAAACATTGGGGTAACAGGCACCCCGCTATAGTTCCAGGGGTACCCAGGGCACAAATAAGCACTCACCCCAAATCCCCCCTAACTGGCCTTCAGGCTGGGCCCCCTTAGCCCATAACAAGGTTACAGATATATGGAAACATTGGGGTAACAGTCACCCCGCTATAGTTCCAGGGGTACCCAGGGCACAAATAAGCACTCACCCCAAATCCCCCCCTAACTGGCCTTCAGGCTGGGCCCCCTTAGCCCATAACAAGGTTACAGATATATAGAAACATTGGGGTAACAGTCACCCCGCTATAGTTCCAGGGGTACCCAGGGCACAAATAAGCACTCACCCCAAATCCCCCCCTAACTGGCCTTCAGGCTGGGCCCCCTTAGCCCATAACAAGGTTACAGATATATGGAAACATTGGGGTAACAGTCACCCCGCTATAGTTCCAGGGGTACCCAGTCTCTTACTGATATCCCATTACATGTGTTAGGGTCGAGGTTGGTAAGAAAAAACATGCTTTTAGGGCATTCAAGTTAGCTGGGGCAGCTGGGGCTTTCATCAGGTACAGGGGGGCAAATAAAGCATGCAAAAAAGCTATCAAGCAAGCTAAAATAGAAATGGAAAGGGATATTGCAGCTAGGAGTAAAAAGAATCCTAAATTATTTTTTAATTATGTGAATAGTAAAAAAAATGAAGCAAGAAGGGGTGGGAACTTTATTATCACGGGGGGGTACGTTGGTTGATGAGAACGGGGAAAAAGCTGAAATTTTGAACTCTTATTTTTCATCTGTCTATACATCTGAGGAGCCAGATAATGAAGGCTTCCCTTGTAATATGCCCAGTGCTAGTAATTTAGCTACTGGCGCGTGGGTCACTCAGGAGGAAATTCAAAAGAGACTTGAACATGTAAAGGGAAACAAAGGTCCAGGGCCGGATGGGATTCATCCCAGGGTATTAAATGAGCTGAGCGCTGTGATTGCCAAACCTCTTCCCTTAATTTTTCAGGATTCATTGAGGTCTGGCATGGTGCCAAGAGACTGGCGGATTGCTAATGTGGTGCCGTTATTTAAAAAGGGATCCCGTTCTCAGCCTGAAAACTATAGGCCTGTTAGTCTGACATCAGTAGTAGGAAAACTTTTGGAAGGGGTAATAAGGGATAGGATAGTTGAATACATTGCAGTTCACAATACTATTAGTTTGTGCCAGCATGGTTTTATGCGTAACAGATCTTGCCAGACTAATTTAGTCGCCTTTTATGAGGAGGTGAGCAGGAACCTTGATGCTGGAATGGCAGTTGATGTCATCTACTTGGACTTTGCTAAAGCGTTTGATACAGTACCTCACAGAAGGTTAATGATCAAATTAAGGAATATTGGCCTAGAACATAATATTTGTAATTGGATAGAGAACTGGCTGAAGGATAGAGTACACAGAGTGGTTGTAAATGGAACATTTTCTAATTGGACCAGTGTGGTTAGTGGAGTACCGCAGGGGTCAGTCCTTGGACCAGTGTGGTTAGTGGGTACCGCAGGGGTCAGTCCTTGGGCCTTTGCTGTTTAACTTGTTTATTAATGCCCTGGGGGGGGGGCATAGACAGTACTGTTTCTATTTTTGCTGATGACACTAAATTGTGCAAAACTATAAGTTCCATGCAGGATGTGCCGCTTTGCAGAGCGATTTGACTGGGAAACTGGGCAGCAAACTGGAAAATGAGGTTCAATGTTGATAAGTGCAAAGTTATGCACTTTGGTAGAAATAATATAAACGCAAACTATCTACTGAATGGGAGTGAGTTGGGGGGATCCTTAATGGAGAAGGATCTGGGGGTTTTTGTTGATAACAAGTTGTCTAATTCCAGGCAGTGTCATTCTGTGGCTACTAAAGCAAATAAAGTGCTGTCTTGTATAAAAAAGGGCATTGACTCAAGGGATGAGAACATAATTTTGCCCCTTTATAGGCCCCTGGTAAGGCCTCACCTTGAGTATGCAGTGCAGTTTTGGGCTCCAGCCCTTAAGAAGGATATTAATGAGCTGGAGAGAGTGCAGAGACGTGCAACTAAACTGGTTAAGGGGATGGAAGAGTTAAACTATGAGGTGAGACTGTCAGGGTTGGGGTTGTTTTCTCTGGAAAAGAGGCGCTTGCGAGGGGACATGATTACTCTGTACAAGTACATTAGGGGGGATTATAGGCAGATGGGGGATGTTCTTTTTTCCCATAAAAACAATCAGCGCACCAGAGGCCCCCCCTTTAGATTAGAGGAAAGGAGCTTCCATTTGAAGCAGCGTAGGTGGTTTTTCACGGTGAGGGCAGTGAGGTTATGGAATGCCCTTCCTAGTGATGGGGTAATGGCAGATTCTGTTAATGCCTATAAGAGGGGCCTGGATGAGTTCTTGATCAATCAGAATATCCAAGGCTATTGTGATACTAATATCTACAGTTAGTACTAGTGGTTGTATATATAGTGTATGTATGTGAGTGTATAGATTGGTAGGTGTGGGTTAAGTGTGCTGGGTTTACTTGGATGGGTTGAACTTGATGGACACTGGTCTTTTTTCAACCCTATGTAACTATGTAACTATGTACATGAATGGAGGGTAAGCGCCCCACCCCAGACATAACCCGGGGCTCAGTTGAATGGGAATAACCCACATTTACAGTTATAGTTATGAGGAATTCCCAGCAAATGAACAGAGAAAAGCAACCAAAATGAGACAAAAAGCCCCAAATGGCTGTGCCTATGGGACCTGCAGAGTAAGGAGAGCGGCCCGAGCCCAACCAATAGACAGGGGCTCCATACAAACAGAAAATCATATACATTAACCATTAGACACAACGTACCTGTAACTGTGATGGTCACTATCCCGCTTTGCTTCATCATTTGCCCCACATGCACCTTACACTGATACTGCCCGGAGCTGGACACCCTCGCTGGGCTCAGCCTGTAAGTGGCATTGGGGCTGTTAGAGCTCACATTATAGATCTGTTTGAAATTCTTGAAAAAGGCAAACTGCGTCGTCAGCTCAAAGGATTCCGTCTCGCCCTTGATGAATTGCACAAAACACGTCAGACTCAGGTTGTCCCCATTTCTCAAGGTGACAGATGGACTTGCCCGTAGCTGGACTTTATCAATTGAGAAGACTTAATATGGAGGAAAGATTAATAATGAGAAGAAATTCATATTACACTGCACTGAGGTTACTAGTTAGTACATATAGCTACAGAGACGCCACACATGGCTGCACAGACCCCGATGTAATAGGATGTGATAGGGACCTTAGATTGTAAGCTCACTGGGGCAGGGACTGATGGGAATGGGATATGGACCTTAGATTGTAAGCTCACTGGGGCAGGGACTGATGGGAATGGGATAGAGACCTTAGATTGTAAGCTCACTGGGGCAGGGACTGATGGGAATGGGATAGGGACCTTAGATTGTAAGCTCACTGGGGCAGGGACTGATGGGAATGGGATAGGGACCTTAGATTGTAAGCTCACTGGGGCAGGGACTGATGGGAATGGGATAGGGACCTTAGATTGTAAGTTCACTGGGGCAGGTACTGATGGGAATGGGATAGGGACCTTAGATTGTAAGCTCACTGGGGCAGGGACTGATGGGAATGGGATAGGGACCTTAGATTGTAAGCTCACTGGGGCAGGGACTGATGGGAATGCGATAGGGACCTTAGATTGTAAGCTCACTGGGGCAGGGACTGATGGGAATGGGATAGGGACCTTAGATTGTAAGCTCACTGGGGCAGGGACTGATGGGAATGGGATAGGAACCTTAGCTAACACAGGGTGAGTGGGTACCTCTGTGCCGGGAGTGGGATTGTTATCCCCTAATGCCCCGGGGTGAGTGGGTACCTCTGTGCCGGGAGTGGGATCGTTATCCCCTAATGCCCCGGGGTGAGTGGGTATCTCTGTGCCGGGAGTGGGATCGTTATCCCCTAATGCCCCAGGGTGAGTGGGTATCTCTGTGCCGGGACGTTCCATAGTATGAGTGACAGGTAGATGAGCTACTAGTTAGTTGCCCCACACAATAAGGCACGCTGCTAGCAGACAGAACACAATGTGCTACTCACCATAGCTGTGCGCAAACAATATCCTCCCTGCAAACAAGAGGAAAAATGAGTGATATTTAAGGCATTTAGGGAGAAGGGGGCAATTAGCGAATAACAGGGTAATGGATACTCACAGCCTACAAAGAGGAATAAGAGAGACAGACTCATGTCGGCATGGGAATGGAAGTGATGCAGAAGGAGAGACGGGCACATAAAATCAAGCCCCCTAACGTGCCTATCAGCACGGGGGGAGTTAGCGAATCATTTCCCCAGCTCCCTAATGGAACTTACAAACAATCCACTAATATCTATTGTAACAGGCCGACTGCTCAGGAAATTGTGGAAATTACACTTTTCCTGATCTCGCTCTTCCTGCCTCGTTCCTTAAGATGTATCCAAAACAATGGGCCGGTATCATTATTGCCCCTGGTATGAGCGCTAATTGTGAGCCCTACGAACAAGAACATCCAGTTCCCATAGCAGGGAAAATAGATTACCGACTCCAACACCACTAAGGAATTGTGAATAATAGATACAGGTTTATTTTAATCCATTAAAGCAACAGTAACCCCCTAAATACACGGCCCAACGCGTTTCATGCCCACCCAGCACTTACTCATAGGCTACAGGGGGGAACACAGAATATATTATATATATATATATATATATATATATATATATATGAAGGGGCGTGGCCAACACCTTCATGTGAGAGGATGTGCTTTTCCTGAGCTCCGTCCATAGGGTAATAATATCCTGAAACCTACCTGCCACCACGGAAGCCTACCAGTACCCCTGGGAAGAGCTACCCCAAAGAATCCTTATGGGGCAAAATAAGGCACAACAAAGGACTTTGGAGGCTGCTACAAAGCTGAAAAAGTTTGCCCGCCAAAGCAAGAAAGTCCAAGATGGCGCCCAACACGCAGACAGCAGCCCTGCTGAAGCAGCCCGGGCCCAGAAAAACAAACACCCACCCTGCTTGATGTGATCGCAGAGATTAAATCCACCAAGGAAGTCTGCACAGCTCTGATAAATGCCAAAACAGACGAGATCAAGCTCAACGTATCTATAATCAAGCAGGACTTCCAGAAACTACGCGAACACACAACGGCCGTGGGGGTTAAAAGATAAACCCAGGCCCTGGGAAGGGAGCTCGCATAGGTAGGAGCCTCTACCCCCCCCTCGGCCTAGGTTGGCCAGGTTACACCCCCCCATACATTGGCACAGTAGTGAACGCTGTTGATCATTCAGCTGCAAACAGCAATTTCTCTGTTTCTGTTGGTTTGGGTTCAGTTCCACCCCAGATCTCAGCGGTGGAAAGGGAGGGTCAGGGCAAAGTATGGCAAGTTAAATGTTATTGTTGTTCAATGCATTCGATACTACAGAGGTGACAAGCCGGTACTGAAACTTCTATCATAACCTTAGCGCCCTGAACGACTTCTTCCATTAGCAAAATGACAAATGGCGGTTAATGTGCCAACATGGAATGTGAGATGGCTTAATAATCCAACTAAGCGTAAGTTGGTACTCGATTTCCTGAAACAAAACAAAATCCATATCGCCCTATTACCAGAAAGGCATCTTCTGGGTAGCAAGACTCTGGCACTGAAGTGCTCGTGGTAGGGTGGGCATACTCCTACTCAGTATACTCCTCAGGGGTAACAATCTTAATACATAAACAAGTACCTTTCAAACTGGTAACCCTATGCCTAGACCGAAAGGTACATACCTTTTTCTCCATTGCCACATAGAGCAACACAAAGTTGTACTGGCAAACGTATACATTCCACCCCCATACACAGATGAGTGTGTTAAAGCATGGGCTGAATTCACTGCCAACTACCCCCATGCCCTCAGCCTATTGGCACACAATCCTCAATCCCGATATAGACAGACTACGGAGAGCAGCTGCCATAATAGCGGAACCCCACACTAACCTCCGCTCCCTTATGGACAAACTTAATATGACTGAACTTGGCATTGCCAGGAAAAGTATGCACAACACCAGTGGGAGGTTTCCCAACATAAACGTTTTTTCTCTAAAGTTAGTACCTTTGAGCAAGGAGAAAAAGCTGACAAAATACTGGCGTATATGGTAAAAAACCAAAGTAGCCCCCCAGCAATAACTATTCTCAAGGACAAAAATGGTCAAACCCACTCAGACCCTGAGGAGGTAAAAAAAATATATTAACATTCTATGAAGAACTCTATTCCTCCAAACTAACAGCCTTGCAGGAAACTATAAAAAATGTCCTAAGCCTTCTGTGTTTACCGGGGCTAAGTCTAGAATTCAAAGCCTTCCTACAACTCCCTATAACCACAGAGGAAATAATGGGCACTATAGACTCCTCCCCAGGAGCGGATGGCACCCCCATAGAGTTATACAAAATGCACACTAGTGTCTAGTCTCCCCAATGCTACAAAAAGTATATGCACAAGCTCTTAGTACTGGTACACTCCCCCCCCCCCCCCCAATGTATGAAGCAGCAATTGCCCTGCTAGCTAAACCAGGCAAAGACCCTCAGCTGAGCCAGCCAAGGTACCATCTTGTACCAATGCCAAACCAATTGTAAGATAATTCTTATCCTTCAATAAACTCACCTGAGTAAAAAAAAAATACACACACACACACACATATTATATATATTTTCAAAAAAGGCTGTGGAAGCAGCCGAAACGTTAGCTATATGCTCTAATAAATTTTCTTTTTTCTACTCTAAGTCCTGTGAGTGCGGCTCATATTTTTGCAAGGGTATATTTACTTGATACTGCACCCAGGCATTCTATATCCTGTTTTACGTGAGTGCCAGTTGCCTACATTGCTCTTATATATATACATATATATATATATATATATAAAGAACCAACCCTTCCCACCCTTAATTAAAAACAATCAAAATATGATGCAGTGTTAACCCTTCCACAAAGACTCAAAGTGCAAGTTGCAACTACCCATAGAAAACACAGTGTGAAGTTACACATATAGAGAAATACACATTCCAATTGTTATTAAAAAGACAAAACACATGAGGGCTGATTCACTAAAATGCGTTAAAATGAGCGCTATTTATAGCATGCGTTAAAAATGTTATCACTTCTTATTTTTTACGACAACGCACGATTCACTAAAAGGATACTTGCGTTAATTTAGATGCATTATTTAAGTCCCGATGAGCGGTTTTCTTGCATTATTTTCTGCGCATGCGTTAATTCCCACTGCACGCGATATATTTCGCCGCTTGCTATATTAGTGCACAATTTAATGCACGTAACCATTACGTTCATAAAACTACGAAAAAATTAACGCATTGCGGCAGCGCGCTATTTAACGCACATGATATGCGACTTAACACATGCGACAATACTTTAGCGAATCACGCGGGTTTTTTTTACTTCAATTTTAACGCAAAAAAGCATGCGATAAGCGTTATCGCACTTTAGTGAATCAACCCTATGATATTCAAAACAGCAAGTGCCTACCAATGGGTTAAACATCTCGTTTCCATAGAATAATGAGAATATCCCCCCTCGACCTGCGCAATAGCTGCTACTGAGGAACATGTTGTGTTGCTCATTGGGTTTATTAGAACACTGAGTATTGGAATGTGACTGTTCTCCTGTTGTTCTGGGCCCGCACCGCGCACCCTCCGTCCCGTTTGGAACATTTCAGATATATTATGGCTGTACTGTTACAGTTAATGAGCAGTTTATCCCATACGATCTGTCAGTAACCGGAGGCTGAATTTCCTTTGGGAGCCTTAAACCTGTACAAGTGATACAAGGCCGGCTCCCCGATTCATACCTCCCGACATTTGAAAAATGAAAAGAGAATACACAGTTTCCCCAATTGCCCCCATAGACAGGGCCCCCCCATACACAGTGCCCCCCATAGAAAGTGCCCCCAATTGCCCCTATAGACAGTACACCCCATACACAGTGCCCCCATAGAAAGTACCCCCCATACACAGTGCCCCCAATTGAGACAGTGCCCCCCCATACAGAGTGCTTACTTCTTCAGCGGCTCCTCTGCGTATGCGGCTCCTTTCGTGGCAGTGACAGGCCCTTTTATAAGGTTGTGCCCCTCGGTACGTGTGACGTCAATACACACGGGGCGCAACCTTATAAAAGGGCCTGTCACCGCCACCAAAGGAGCCACTGAAGAAGAAGGAACGTCAGCGCATCGCGCTGTCCAGGATTCTTCAATGAATGTTCTGCATTTCCTTAATCTATTACGGAAATGCGGGACATTCATTGAACTATCCGGGACAGCGCTATTAAAACCGGGACTGTCCCGCGGAAAACAGGACAGTTGGGGGTTATGCAGTTTTAATGCAAGCAGTTATATCTAATAACTAAGCATCTCTCCGTGCCATTTCTCTAAAAGTATAGGGGATAATGTCTGACAAAGGGGCGAGCCCCCAAAACGTTATATGGTTTGCTACTATTAATAGTCAGCAGGGTTTATCCCGCTTAAACAAGTCCTGTTGTGCCGGTATTTGTGCTAGTAGGTGCTGATTGGTCAGGGAGGGAGTGAGCTATTCTCGCTGTATTGGAAAGGCCCGCCTTTAGCGCTTCCTATAAATCCCCATCTGCAAACAGAACTGGAAGAAACTCTCACAATCTGTGTGATGTTTTTGTATTGGCTGCTGGGCCGTGTCATAGATTCAATGTTTGGGCTCCACCGATGCTCTTCTCACATAACTTTTGGTACCGACAAACGATCTCTAGAAGTATTAGTAACTGTATTACTGGCTCTTCCCAATGCTCTATTTATGGTAATCTCTTTTCTTCATCTCATCAGATCTCCATGGAGCCGTTCCCCCCGGTCGGAGGTGCCCCCCAGGAATGCCCCAATCTGGCTCCTAGGATGACGCGGCTGAGCGTGCAACGGTGCCTTACCACTACAGGCTTTGGATAAAACCATTCTCAGCCAACAACTTAGGGGCTGATTTACTAACCCACGAATCCGACCCGAATTGGAAAAGTTCCGACTTGAAAACGAACATTTTGCGACTTTTTCGTATTTTTTGCGATTTTTTCGGCGTCTTTACGAATTTTTCGTTACCAATACGATTTTTGCGTAAAAACGCGAGTTTTTCGTAGCCATTACGAAAGTTGCGTAAAATCGCGCAATTTTTTCGTAGCGTTAAAACTTACGCGAAAAGTTGCGCCTTTTTTGTAGCGTTAAAACTTAAAAGGTGCGAAGTTTCGCGTAAGTTTTAACGCTACGAAAAAAGCGCAACTTTTTGCGCAAGTTTTAACGCTACGAAAAATCGCCAGATTTTACACAACTTTCGTAATGGCTACGAAAAACTTGCGTTTTTACGCAAAAATCGTATTGGTAACGAAAAATTCGTAAAGACGCCGAAAAAAACGCTAAAAATATGAAAAAATCGCAAAAAAAACGCAATCGGACTCATTTCGATCCGTTCGTGGGTTAGTAAATGTGCCCCTTAGTGTCCAGAAAGTCACTTTCAATAGATGTGAGTTTAGCAGTGAATCGAATTGTTCATATTCTTTACAAAGACACAGAATTCTTCCTTACTCCCCAAACGCACAGTAGATCCTCTCTATAACGAATTGGCCATAATATCTGTGTAAGAGGAGTCTCCTCCCACCAACCCATGTAAAGGTTGGAGAAAGCATGAGCACATTTTGCCCCCATTGCTGTCCCACACTTCTGTAAATGAAAATTGGAATCAAAAATGAAATAATTATGTTTTAAAAGATACTCAATAGCTATCTGAAGAACAGTTTTTAAAGGGGACCCGTCACCCACACATAAAAAGCTGTATAATAAAAGTCCTTTGAAGATTAAACATGAAACCCAAATTCTTTTTTTAAATCATCTATACCTGTTCTAAATGTATTTAAAAATCTGAGCTGTCAATCATATATTGCCTGCCCCTCCTCTACACCTGCGGCATAGAGGCGGGGCAGGCAATATATGATTGACAGCTCAGATTTTTAATAACAATGACTTTAACTTTCCATTCAGCGCTTCCTACACATCACCTAGATGGGAAATGCACAAGATTTTGGGGGATACAAAGTTTGCCTTCATAATAGTGCACACAAAATGGCGCCGGCCTGCTGGCTGTGACTACTAATTCCAAGACTGAAGGGAAAATAAATTCAGTAACTGAAATAGGGCAAGTAAAGTTTATTTTGCTCTACTAACGTGATTCAAAAGGATTTGGAATTATTTCTTTAAATCATCATATCCCCTTTAAATCATCTGAATATTCACTGTATCGCTCAAGATGGTAACAAACCGCTTCCAAGCCCTAACCATGTGGTATCGATGAGTACGGAGAGGCTGTGCCCACCTGTAACCCACGTGCCACTCTACACCTGTCAGTCTGACAAGTACATGGGCAGAGCGAGTTAATCTAAATACAAGTGGCTGGACATAAACGGTCAGTCTACCCACTCCCATCAATGTTCATTCAGTGAATTTATTCCTGAGATAACGGCTCTGCCCATTGGTGGCCTTTGCTCTTTATGTCCCTTAGGCAAATGGTAAAACGTTGGAATGTTAGGATGTTTGGGTAGAAGGAATTCCCTAAGCTTTGGGACAGTTTTCACAAACATATATTGAAACTATCATTCAGTGCCCCAATGGGCCCCCTACCCCTCTATAGGGTTATGCCCCTGGGTATTTGCCTGTAACCGCTTTGGCCACCCACGTCGGCATAACTGGGGGTGACAAGTGGATTTTCGCTCAAATGCACTAGTTTTGTGGCAAGGAGCTGACATTCACGTCAACTGCATTTCTCTGCTGCTGGGAATAATGCTCGGCCCATGGCTCTATATAGATTTCATTTCACTAAATGGATATACCCACGACAGCAATGTCCGGGCACCCCTGCTGGGGAACTTGGGAGTGATGCTGGCAGTATATTTAAGGAGTTTGTGTTGCAGCAGGTTTTGTACTGGCAATTTGATTGGCATTGGAGGAAACTGACCCTAGTGTGAGTGCGGCCAATCAAAGGCTCCTCTGGGCAGGGACTGAGCAAGTGATTTCTCAGGAACCCTCTGTGTAACACACTGGTTCTATAGAGATAACGGATAATAGTAACATTCCCTTTGTAGCAATAGTTAGCCAATGGCCAGCCTGTCCCACCCTGCCCAATAAAGCGAGAAGCTGCCAGTCTGTGTGTGGTACATGATACATTCTAAGATCTCAGGAAGGAAAGGGCCCTTCACGGATATTATCCTTTAGCTGTCATAGAGATAGACACAGGGGATAAATGAGAAGGAAATTCCATGGAGTCAGACGACTCTGATCTTTCTGAAGGGAAGCCCTTGTGCCTTTGTGTGAGCCCCCACGGGATATGACTGGGGAGGGCAGCAATATTTCTATATAAGGCAGGCATGAAAGAATTTCCGTGTTTGGAATAGCGAAATGCGTCTGTGCATTTAGTCTCAGTTACCATTAGTGGGATTTTATTTATTAGTGCCGAGGTATGAATAATGGTTTCACTAGCTGTACCTGAATAATGCAAGGGTGGTTGGGGGAATGCAGAACCTCAACACAAAAGGAGAAACAGTCAGTGTGCCGATATATATTTAGTTAATTTATACTTACCAAAACGTACTTTTCCTTTAGTCCCTTCGGCAGGAAGCTTGAAAGATATTTTGGACTTCCTGTCATGTAGAACAAGTGAAAACAAATAGTTAAACTTTTCAGAACTCCCACCCATAAATAGAAGCAACCAGCAGGAACCCACAGTGTTATTAAAAGGTAGACCACACAGGAATCATGCTGATAATTTAATTGGAAGGGGAAAAAAATGTTGCTGCTGCAGGTGATTTGGTTGAAAAACTTTAAAATACTTTGGCAAAGTGTAAAAGTCCAGTTAAAGAATCAAAGTTGAGAAAGGCGGCAAGCTAAAGTCAAAAGGGCCATGACAAAATTCAAAGAGTTCAGAGACCTGCTCTACATAAAGGTCTCCCTTCCAAGAACTAACCAGGGCAAGCCATGCTTAGCTTTCCAGATCAATCAAGATCCGGTTCATTTAGGCAGAAGGTGAAGTGGTTGAAAAACTTTAAAATACTTAGGCAAAGTGTAAAAGTCTGGAGAAAGAATCAAAGATGGGAAAGGCGGCAAGCTAAAGCCAAAAGGGCCATGAGAAAATTCAAAGAGTTAAGTGACTGGCTATACGCAGGCGGTCTCCCTTCCAAGTACTAACCAGAGCCATCCAAATCACCTGCGGCCACACCAAAGTAAATTTCGGTAAGTATAAATTTACTAATTCCCTTACGTCCCACACGGCAACTTCCATGGGAGTTAACGGGTAATAAGGGTGGGTACTCTGGCTATGCCACCTTCTGGATGTTCATGGTAGAATGAGCTCTGGCCTTCAAAAGAGGAGTAAGATTCTCTTTAATATAAGCCATCTGGATGGTCTCTTTAATCCAGCAAGCTAAGGAGGGTTTAGAAGCTTTACAACCTCTGTTCTTCCAAATGAAGATAATAAAGAGATTTTCCTGTTTTTCTGAGAATCTGAGTACAGTCTAGGTAGATCTTGAGAGCTCTTCCCACATCCAGAAGGTGAAGACGACCGTAATCCTCCTGAGTTTTCTGAACAAGAGGAAGAACAATCTCCTGATTCAAATTGACAAAAGAGTTAACCTTAGGTCTAAAGGTGGGTAAAAGCCTCAACACCACCCTATCTGGAAAAAAGGTCAAATATGGTTTCTTAACTAAAAGAGCTTGGATTTCTCCAATCCTTCTGGCTGATGTGATGGCTAGTAGGAAAAGAAAGGAAAGACATTTAACCGAGCATTCTTGCAAAGGTTCATAGGGTCCTTCATATAACTTCCTCAAAACTAAGGAGAGATCCCAAGTCGGAAATGGTTGGCATACCCTGGGACGGATCTTGGAGATGGCTCTGATGAATCCCCTAATCAGAGGTAGCGAGGACAGCGTCTTACTCAGCAAGTGTTTCTGAAGGAAAGAAGCTGATATCACTGATATGAGCCAATCGTTGAGGTATGAAATGATGGCAATGCCTTCCTGTCTAAAATGGCTACAACTGCAAGGGTTATGTTGGTAAAAACTCGGGGAGCTGGACTGGAGATGTTGTAACTTCCCTTCTAAAAATACCGCTATTCTCAGGAACCTTCTGTGACCCAGATATATAGGAACGTGCAGGTACGCATCTTTAAAGTCCAAAGGAGCCATATAGTCACCTCTATCATGTTGATAGCTAAATGATTTTTTCCTGATGAACTGATTGACAAATCTGAGATCTATAATAGTCCTGAACTTCCCAGTTGGTTTTGGTACCAAAATAACTTTTGAATAGGTGGCTTGATGAACTTCCAAGGGGGGTACTGGTTCGAGGACCCTTGCCAGAATAGTCTGAAATGGCTGCTAGAGGCTGCTAGAGTTGGCAGCCGCCATGGAATAAGATCTTCTCATTATGCTCTCTGCTTTCCTATCCATTGGATCTTTAAGACCTGATTCATCTTCTACCAGAATTAGAGTTCTTTTAGTGAACCTTGCTATAGCAACATCGACCTTAGGAGGGGACGCCCAAGATTTTAACTCCTCCTCTTGGATGGGAAATAAGAGCTTATGTCTTTAGGTGAGTAGGTGCCTTCTCTTGATTTTTCCATTCCCTTGTCATCAGGTCTTTCATCAAAGAGTGGACAGAAAAAACCTTCAGAGACTTATTTGATTGAGAAGTTATAGGCCGTGGGGCTCAGTCCTATCTAGAGCCTCATTGGTATATCTAACTCTTTTAGCCAACCTAAAACTCGAGCCAAGTATTAGGCGCATTACCTGGACGTCACCACGTTAAATTGCCTCCCTTGCGCCGAACTTCCTCCGTAGTTACACATGCTCCAGGCACGGCATCATTAATACGCATCTGGAGCCATACCATGGAACCAAGAGCAGTGTTATCAATGTGGCGGCCATCTTTAGAAGGGGCAACACCATCACCCTGCGTCCTCCGGAACCTTAGAAGTAATTAAGCCCCCGAATAAACCACCCCTAGGGTGGTTTATTCTATGGTCATCGGGCCCCCAAGGGACCCAGAAAATGCCCCTAAAAAATGAAAAGAAATAAAATTAGAAAAAAAAACAGAAAGAAAAAAACACTTGCCTGCAGCAGGTAGGACAAAAAAACACTGTGGGTTCCTATTGGTTGCTTCTATTTATGGGTGCGGGTTCTGAAAAGTTAACTGTTTGTTTCCACTTGTCCTCTCTTATGGTTGCTGCCGTATGGGACGTAAGGGAAATAAATAGTATCCAGGTCTCACCGACTAGTATAACTAGTGCTGGGTTTACTTGGAAGGGTTGAACTTGATGGACTCTACTATGGTATAAAAATCCCAATTGGGGTACAGTTGTTGAAAATAATAATTACCCTAGAAAAAACAGCTTTGGTATTGCAAATATAGAAACTTGCACAAGATGGCAGTACCTGCCCTATTTATGTTCAGTATAGCACAGCTGTGCCTTGTGTCTAGCGGGGAACCCCCAGTAATGTCAGGCCTTCTACTTGTACTACTTTATATATAATTAGACTAATTATAGAATTTAATGGGGTCTGCATCACCCATAGCATCTGAAATGCTGAACATCCCCCACCAGGAAAGCCCCCCTGTCAGGAACACGCCACTCTCAGATGCACGCGACACCGGGACGGGGAGACAAGGGGTTACACTCAGTCACCTTACACACAGGTTAGACTAACATAAAGCCCCCCCAAACACACCACCGCCCCAAAATAACTATTCACTGCCCCCATCTATCATTAACAGGCAATAGAAACCTAATAGAAACCTAATGTGAATATCTCCCTGCTCCCTACAACAGGTACTATTTCCTGTTCCACAAACTGTATCACACACTCCCTCTTACTGTAAGTAGGGTTAGCTTTCACTAATCCAACCAGCACTCCAGCAGCCAAAGGGTTAAAGCGGACCTGTCACCTTAAGAAATAATTCCAAAATGTTTTCTATTGTGGTTTTCAAGAAAAATAAACTTTACTTACACTATATAAATTATTTAATCTTAGTTTCTTCAGCCTTGGAATTCACAATTGCAGCATGCAGACAGGGGCCATTTGATGGACACTGTTATCAAAGCAGGCATTGCATTCTGCCAATATCTTGTTTCTGTGCCAGTACGGGGGGACCCGAGGCCCATGTCCATGCACTGGTTACAAAATTACATGGTGAGGAGGGAGGGGGAATGTGAAGGGTGCAGCAACATCTAAGAAGTTCTGAATTGAAAATGAAAGTAACTGTCGGCCTAAAGCATAGAGGCGGGGCAGGCAATATATGACAGCTGGGACAGCTGGGATTTTTAAATGCTTTTATAATAGGTATGGATGTGGTAATAAAAAAATGATTTTGGGTTTCTTGTTTAATTTGAAAAGGGCTTTTATTATACAGCTTTTTATGTCTGGGTGACAGGTCCACTTTAAGTTACAGTCAAACCCACTCTCCTGCTGGCAGCCAACTAGTTAATTAGCATTTACACAGACATGAGGTTATAGCATTCTAGGCCCAAGCATTTATACCAGGTACGTGAGCCTTAGAGCAAAAGGACAGAACTTATTACATTTTATAATTAATATTACAAGGGTAAACAGTGCATTTAAAAAGATTTTACAAAAAGAGACATACACACACACAAACAGTAAATAAAATAAAAGGGAATAAAACACAGAGAAACCCTCTGTACATTACCGAGTAAGGAATTTCTTAGTGTCCCCCTTGAGGTAAGAGTTTGAAAGCCTGAGCCCCCCCCCCCCCCAACAGAATTGGGACCCCACAATATGAGCTAATGAGTCCCTGGCTCTGTGCCCTTTTATCCCCTGCTGGGCCCCGCCCTCATTACCATATGCATGAGGGGGGAGTGGCCAGGAACTTGCCCCTTGGGACCCCCCGTAGAGGCTGCAATTCTCAGGCCAGTTGCTGTCACATAATATTGGCACTTGCCGGTACCCAATATTATTATGAAAATACGGGCTTACTTTAACCCATCTGTGGGCGATCAGAATGATACCAAACATGAGGGGTGTCTCCTGTCCCAGCCCCCCAGAAACTATCCCCCCTAACTGGTGGGTATAGGCAGTCCCTGTTTGGTACCATTGGGAAGCATGGGGCCTCCCCATAACCAATATGTGATTTATGAGGATGTGGACCCTAAAGCAGCAGAGATATGGATCCCTTTCTATAATCCATATTTTCTCATAGCTGCACCCCCTGATGTTCTTGGGTCCATAATTGCCTTTCTTTATCAACAGATCAAGGAAACCAATGGCCCAGCTTCCTGCCCCAAATGGCTGGCTCTGAATTGTCTGATAACCCAGATAAGTTTGTCACCTTGCCGCAGTTGCATATTTAATTAAGGGTCTTTTGTGGACACAAAGCCAAATGCTGCCAAGTTTAACTCCGGACATGCCAGGGAAATACTATGCTGATATGACACCCCCTATGGCTCCCTTGTACCTCAGACTGAGCTGCCAGACTAGGGGGAGTGGGTTAGGGGTGTTTGTCCCACAATATGGCTCCCTTGTACCTCAGTCTGAGCTGCCAGACTAGGGGGAGTGGGTTAGGGGTGTTTGTCCCACAATATGGCTCCCTTGTACCTCAGTCTGAGCTGCCAGACTAGGGGGAGTGGATTAGGGATGTTTGTCCCACAATATGGCTCCCTTATACCTCAGACTGAGCTGCCAGACTAGAGGGAGTGGATTAGGGGTGTTTGGGCCACAATATGGCTCCCTTGTACCTCAGACTGAGCTGCCAGACTAGAGGGAGTGGATTAGGGGTGTTTGTCCCACAATATGGCTCCCTTGTACCTCAGACTGAGCTGCCAGACTAGAGGGAGTGGATTAGGGGTGTTTGTCCCACAATATGGCTCCCTTGTACCTCAGACTGAGCTGCCAGACTAGAGGGAGTGGGTTAGGGATGTTTGTCCCACAATATGGCTCCCTTGTACCTCAGACTGAGCTGCCAGACTAGAGGGAGTGGATTAGGGATGTTTGTCCCACAATATGGCTCCCTTGTACCTCAGACTGAGCTGCCAGACTAGAGGGAGTGGATTAGGGGTGTTTGTCCCACAATATGGCTCCCTTGTACCTCAGACTGAGCTGCCAGACTAGAGGGAGTGGATTAGGGATGTTTGTCCCACAATATGGCTCCCTTGTACCTCAGACTGAGCTGCCAGACTAGAGGGAGTGGATTAGGGGTGTTTGTCCCACAATATGGCTCCCTTGTACCTCAGACTGAGCTGCCAGACTAGGGGGAGTGGATTAGGGGTGTTTGTCCCACAATATGGCTCCCTTATACCTCAGACTGAGCTGCCAGACTAGAGGGAGTGGATTAGGGATGTTTGTCCCACAATATGGCTCCCTTGTACCTCAGACTGAGCTGCCAGACTAGAGGGAGTGGATTAGGGGTGTTTGTCCCACAATATGGCTCCCTTGTACCTCAGACTGAGCTGCCAGACTAGAGGGAGTGGGTTAGGGATGTTTGTCCCACAATATGGCTCCCTTGTACCTCAGACTGAGCTGCCAGACTAGAGGGAGTGGATTAGGGGTGTTTGTCCCACAATATGGCTCCCTTATACCTCAGACTGAGCTGTCAGACTAGAGGGAGTGGATTAGGGGCGTTTGTCCCACAATATGGCTCCCTTGTACCTCAGACTGAGCTGCCAGACTAGAGGGAGTGGGTTAGGGGTGTTTGTCCCACAATATGGCTCCCTTATACCTCAGACTGAGCTGCCAAACTAGAGGGAGTGGATTAGGGATGTTTGTCCCACAATATGGCTCCCTTGTACCTCAGACTGAGCTGCCAGACTAGAGGGAGTGGATTAGGGATGTTTGTCCCACAATATGGCTCCCTTGTACCTCAGACTGAGCTGCCAGACTAGAGGGAGTGGGTTAGGAGTGTTTGTCCCACAATATGGCTCCCTTATACCTCAGACTGAGCTGCCAGACTAGAGGGAGTGGATTAGGGGTGTTTGGGCCACAATATGGCTCCCTTGTACCTCAGACTGAGCTGCCAGGCTAGCGCATACCTCCCAACTGGGCCGATTTTCGCCGGACAGTCCCTCTTTTGACAGCTCAACCCGCAGTCCCTGGATTCTTACTGAAAAGTCCCTCATTTCCCTTTGCTCTCCTGCACTGAAGCTAAAAAAGATAAAAATGTAATTAAAAGTAGCTTTTGGAAGAGAGCCCAGAAATCTCAACGAGCGACACCTGCACTTAGATACAGTGTTTCTCACTTTTAATTAAATAAGTGGGCTTTTGGCAGAGAGCCCAGAAAGGTAAAAAAGGCCCCCCTGCACTGAGATACAATTGTAACTAATGAGCTAAACAGGTCTCTTAGGGGAACTGAGACTCACAGCTTAAAGGACAGTTTCACATTTTTCAGCAAAACTGTAATATAACACATAAAACAGGACCCCAAAACCCCCAGAAATGTGTTCCAGCTTTAAATAACCTGCCAAATTTAGTCAAATGGGAGTGGTATTTAGGGGGTGTTGTTGCAAAAATGGGTGTGGTCAAAAAAATTAGCTGTGCTGAGTGCAGCATTTATTTTGCTCCCTTTTTCAGGTTTAAAAATGTTGGGGGGTATGGGCTAGCAGGATGGGTGATATATTTATTTTTTGATTTAGCACTACAAATGTATGCAGTGCATTACAATGTAAAAACACAAACAGGGGTACAGTTATAAATGAAACAATGACAATTAATACTTAAGTGCAAGGAGTTCTAGCACACAGTTGGGATGAGACTTCAACCCCAAGGAGCTTACAATCGACTAGGAAGAGGCAACACACAAACAAAATAGGAATTGGAACAAGTGCATAGGAGATGATTGTGACTGGAAAAGTGCTTCCTTTAGAAAGTGATTATTAGGAGTTTTGAGAATAGTGTTAGTGGGGACAAACACCCCTAATCCACTCCCTCTAGTCTGGCAGCTCAGTCTGAGGTACAAGGGAGCCATATTGTGGGACAAACACCCCTAATCCACTCCCTCTAGTCTGGCAGCTCAGTCTGAGGTACAAGGGAGCCATATTGTGGGACAAACACCCCTAATCCACTCCCTCTAGTCTGGCAGCTCAGTCTGAGGTACAAGGGAGTCATATTGTGGGACAAACACCCCTAATCCACTCCCTCTAGTCTGGCAGCTCAGTCTGAGGTACAAGGGAGCCATATTGTGGGACAAACACCCCTAATCCACTCCCTCTAGTTTGGCAGCTCAGTCTGAGGTATAAGGGAGCCATATTGTGGGACAAACACCCCTAACCCACTCCCTCTAGTCTGGCAGCTCAGTCTGAGGTACAAGGGAGCCATATTGTGGGACAAACACCCCTAATCCACTCCCTCTAGTCTGACAGCTCAGTCTGAGGTATAAGGGAGCCATATTGTGGGACAAACACCCCTAATCCACTCCCTCTAGTCTGGCAGCTCAGTCTGAGGTACAAGGGAGCCATATTGTGGGACAAACATCCCTAACCCACTCCCTCTAGTCTGGCAGCTCAGTCTGAGGTACAAGGGAGCCATATTGTGGGACAAACACCCCTAATCCACTCCCTCTAGTCTGGCAGCTCAGTCTGAGGTACAAGGGAGCCATATTGTGGGACAAACATCCCTAATCCACTCCCTCTAGTCTGGCAGCTCAGTCTGAGGTATAAGGGAGCCATATTGTGGGACAAACACCCCTAATCCACTCCCCCTAGTCTGGCAGCTCAGTCTGAGGTACAAGGGAGCCATATTGTGGGACAAACACCCCTAATCCACTCCCTCTAGTCTGGCAGCTCAGTCTGAGGTACAAGGAAGCCATATTGTGGGACAAACATCCCTAACCCACTCCCTCTAGTCTGGCAGCTCAGTCTGAGGTACAAGGGAGCCATATTGTGGGACAAACATCCCTAATCCACTCCCTCTAGTCTGGCAGCTCAGTCTGAGGTACAAGGGAGCCATATTGTGGGACAAACATCCCTAATCCACTCCCTCTAGTCTGGCAGCTCAGTCTGAGGTACAAGGGAGCCATATTGTGGGACAAACATCCCTAATCCACTCCCTCTAGTCTGGCAGCTCAGTCTGAGGTACAAGGGAGCCATATTGTGGGACAAACACCCCTAATCCACTCCCTCTAGTCTGGCAGCTCAGTCTGAGGTACAAGGGAGCCATATTGTGGGACAAACACCCCTAATCCACTCCCTCTAGTCTGGCAGCTCAGTATGAGGTACAAGGGAGCCATATTGTGGGACAAACACCCCTAACCCACTCCCTCTAGTCTGGCAGCTCAGTCTGAGGTACAAGGGAGCCATATTGTGGGACAAACACCCCTAACCCACTCCCTCTAGTCTGGCAGCTCAGTATGAGGTACAAGGGAGCCATATTGTGGGACAAACACCCCTAATCCACTCCCTCTAGTCTGGCAGCTCAGTCTGAGGTACAAGGGAGCCATATTGTGGGACAAACATCCCTAATCCACTCCCTCTAGTCTGGCAGCTCAGTCTGAGGTACAAGGGAGCCATATTGTGGGACAAACACCCCTAATCCACTCCCCCTAGTCTGGCAGCTCAGTCTGAGGTACAAGGGAGCCATATTGTGGGACAAACACCCCTAATCCACTCCCTCTAGTCTGGCAGCTCAGTCTGAGGTACAAGGGAGCCATATTGTGGGACAAACATCCCTAACCCACTCCCTCTAGTCTGGCAGCTCAGTCTGAGGTACAAGGGAGCCATATTGTGGGACAAACATCCCTAATCCACTCCCTCTAGTCTGGCAGCTCAGTCTGAGGTACAAGGGAGCCATATTGTGGGACAAACATCCCTAATCCACTCCCTCTAGTCTGGCAGCTCAGTCTGAGGTACAAGGGAGCCATATTGTGGGACAAACATCCCTAATCCACTCCCTCTAGTCTGGCAGCTCAGTCTGAGGTACAAGGGAGCCATATTGTGGGACAAACACCCCTAATCCACTCCCTCTAGTCTGGCAGCTCAGTCTGAGGTACAAGGGAGCCATATTGTGGGACAAACACCCCTAATCCACTCCCTCTAGTCTGGCAGCTCAGTCTGAGGTATAAGGGAGCCATATTGTGGGACAAACACCCCTAACCCACTCCCTCTAGTCTGGCAGCTCAGTCTGAGGTACAAGGGAGCCATATTGTGGGACAAACACCCCTAACCCACTCCCTCTAGTCTGGCAGCTCAGTATGAGGTACAAGGGAGCCATATTGTGGGACAAACACCCCTAATCCACTCCCTCTAGTCTGGCAGCTCAGTCTGAGGTACAAGGGAGCCATATTGTGGGACAAACATCCCTAATCCACTCCCCCTAGTCTGGCAGCTCAGTCTGAGGTACAAGGGAGCCATATTGTGGGACAAACACCCCTAATCCACTCCCTCTAGTCTGGCAGCTCAGTCTGAGGTACAAGGGAGCCATATTGTGGGACAAACATCCCTAACCCACTCCCTCTAGTCTGGCAGCTCAGTCTGAGGTACAAGGGAGCCATATTGTGGGACAAACATCCCTAATCCACTCCCTCTAGTCTGGCAGCTCAGTCTGAGGTACAAGGGAGCCATATTGTGGGACAAACATCCCTAATCCACTCCCTCTAGTCTGGCAGCTCAGTCTGAGGTACAAGGGAGCCATATTGTGGGACAAACATCCCTAATCCACTCCCTCTAGTCTGGCAGCTCAGTCTGAGGTACAAGGGAGCCATATTGTGGGACAAACACCCCTAATCCACTCCCTCTAGTCTGGCAGCTCAGTCTGAGGTACAAGGGAGCCATATTGTGGGACAAACACCCCTAATCCACTCCCTCTAGTCTGGCAGCTCAGTCTGAGGTATAAGGGAGCCATATTGTGGGACAAACACCCCTAACCCACTCCCTCTAGTCTGGCAGCTCAGTCTGAGGTACAAGGGAGCCATATTGTGGGACAAACACCCCTAACCCACTCCCTCTAGTCTGGCAGCTCAGTATGAGGTACAAGGGAGCCATATTGTGGGACAAACACCCCTAATCCACTCCCTCTAGTCTGGCAGCTCAGTCTGAGGTACAAGGGAGCCATATTGTGGGACAAACATCCCTAATCCACTCCCTCTAGTCTGGCAGCTCAGTCTGAGGTACAAGGGAGCCATATTGTGGGACAAACACCCCTAACCCACTCCCTCTAGTCTGGCAGCTCAGTCTGAGGTACAAGGGAGCCATATTGTGGGACAAACACCCCTAACCCACTCCCTCTAGTCTGGCAGCTCAGTCTGAGGTACAAGGGAGCCATATTGTGGGACAAACACCCCTAATCCACTCCCTCTAGTCTGGCAGCTCAGTCTGAGGTACAAGGGAGCCATATTGTGGGACAAACACCCCTAATCCACTCCCTCTAGTCTGGCAGCTCAGTCTGAGGTACAAGGGAGCCATATTGTGGGACAAACACCCCTAACCCACTCCCTCTAGTCTGGCAGCTCAGTATGAGGTACAAGGGAGCCATATTGTGGGACAAACACCCCTAACCCACTCCCCCTAGTCTGGCAACCTGCCCAATTATATCCGCAGTACATGCATAATGGTCAGGATAGTTGTGCCCACATACTAAAAATCATATGATTTGAAAATTTTGCCTAAACCTTGACCTATTTATCATATTTTTTGTGGCAGTTGAGGATTGCTAGAGTGCCCAATGCCTATATATTGCTGTATAATGGATTTCCACTCCTTGAGCTGAGAGTCTGGCGCACCTGGACCACTCTCCTAACCTGTACGTTTTCTACATTTGTATCCTGATGCTCTGTTTTTTTTTGGTTGAAATATGGAATTTTTTTTTGCTCATATTTGCTTTCCTGGCAGGCAGTGGACTAATAACTAGGAGAGAGGCAGCCATGATCTTTGACTGCAGCCACTGTTCCCTCTAAACAAATTTGGAGGACAGGGCACAAAACTAATTGTGGTGCGCACAAAGAATATTGTGTGAAAACACCAAGTTTTGAACCCATTCTGACCTAAGCCTTTAAAAATGTTCACGCAAGTTTAAAATGCTGTCAACCAACCCCGTCATAAAGGATATAATGATCCAGTCTTTTTTTTAGGCCTGAATTCCTCTTCACACTAAATGATGAGATGAAATAGGGTCTCAGAAAGGCCTGGAGTGGATCATTATCCCTCCCATGACATGGGGTGGGTTGACGGCTCTGAAAATGTGAGAATACAAATTATTTTTTTGCACAAGTAGTGGAGAAGGAAATAGAGGGAACAGTGACTGCAGCCCAGTAGGCCATAGTTAGGAGACAAGCAAGTTCAATGTCTGGCAAATATGAAATTGCAGGAAATAAAAGCCAGACAAAAGACAGTGTGATCAGAGCTGGAGATTTGTGGCACAGGCAGCTTCCATGTGACAGGGCTTATATGTATCACTGTGCCAAACGGGAGTTTCTAATCAAACCCTGGAATCTGTATGGAGGCAATCATGTGACCCAGTGCCCAATGGCATGCCATGCATCAGAAGAGTGGCTGGCATCAGGCAGACAATGGGAAGACAATGCCTTGTTGTATGTTGAATCTTACGGTTTAGCTGGCTCTTCTTTTGATTTGCTGTGAATGGGAGCACTGATAAACACTTGAGTGAGCTGCTTTGCACATTATTTGATTTATTGCTCACCTTTCCACACAATAATGATCATATTGTATAAACAATGTATTGTGTATGTATATTCAGGGGCAGATCCCACCTTTGCTCTAGGGCCAGCTCTTACTGGGGCATGACGGATCAACAGGCAGCTCTGGTTCTACTTCTTTACACTTAATCCCCTGTGTCCAATCAGTAGCTAGACTCCTGCTCTAAAGCGAGGCTTGGTACGCGGCCACCGAATGACTTACGCTCTGGTTCCGCCTTCTCTTTGGGCAGGCCTGATAAATAGATTGCAGAGCTAGCTGATCCAGCAGACTGGCAGTGATTGTCGCTGTCTCACTGCTTCGTTTCTGTCACACGGCCCTGGGAAGAGACGGGCGGCGGTGCCGGGAGCGGCTGGGAAATGAACCTCGGAGACGGTAAGGGCAAGGCGCTCTGTCCTGGGCTGGGTGACATTTCTCTGTGTAATGTGCAGGCTAACAAAATGCCTCTAGTGCCCCCCAGCAGCTTCCTGTACCCTGAGGGTTATGGGGGTGCCCAGCAGCTTCCTGTACCCTGAGGGTTATGGGGGTGCCCCCCAGCAGCTTCCTGTACCCTGAGGGTTATGGGGGTGCCCCCCAGCAGCTTCCTGTACCCTGAGGGTTATGGGGGTGCCCCCCAGCAGCTTCCTGTACCCTGAGGGTTATGGGGGTGCCCCCCAGCAGCTTCCTGTACCCTGAGGGTTATGGGGGTGTTTAGCAGCTTCCTGTACCCTGAGGATTATGGGGGTGCCCCCCAGCAGCTTCCTGTACCCTGAGGGTTATGGGGGTGTTTAGCAGCTTCCTGTACCCTGAGGATTATGGGGGTGCCCCCCAGCAGCTTCCTGTACCCTGAGGGTTATGGGGGTGCCCCCCAGCAGCTTCCTGTACCCTGAGGGTTATGGGGGTGCCCCCCAGCAGCTTCCTGTACCCTGAGGGTTATGGGGGTGTTTAGCAGCTTCCTGTACCCTGAGGGTTATGGGGGGTGTTTAGCAGCTTCCTGTACCCTGAGGGTTATGGGGGTGTTTAGCAGCTTCCTGTACCCTGAGGGTTATGGGGGTGTTTAGCAGCTTCCTGTACCCTGAGGATTATGGGGGTGTTTAGCAGCTTCCTGTACCCTGAGGGTTATGGGGGTGTTTAGCAGCTTCCTGTACCCTGAGGGTTATGGGGGGTGTTTAGCAGCTTCCTGTACCCTGAGGATTATGGGGGTGTTTAGCAGCTTCCTGTACCCTGAGGGTTATGGGGGTGCCCAGCAGCTTCCTGTACCCTGAGGGTTATGGGGGTGCCCCCCAGCAGCTTCCTGTACCCTGAGGGTTATAGGGGTGTTTAGCAGCTTCCTGTACCCTGAGGATTATGGGGGTGCCCAGCAGCTTCCTGTACCCTGAGGGTTATGGGGGTGCCCAGCAGCTTCCTGTACCCTGAGGATTATGGGGGTATTTAGCAGCTTCCTGTACCCTGAGGATTATGGGGGTGTTTAGCAGCTTCCTGTACCCTGAGGATTATGGGGGTGCCCAGCAGCTTCCTGTACCCTGAGGGTTATGGGGGTGTTTAGCAGCTTCCTGTACCCTGAGGGTTATGGGGGTGCCCCCCAGCAGCTTCCTGTACCCTGAGGATTATGGGGGTGCCCAGCATCTTCCTGTACCCTGAGGATTATGGGGGTATTTAGCAGCTTCCTGTACCCTGAGGATTATGGGGGTGTTTAGCAGCTTCCTGTACCCTGAGGGTTATGGGGGGTGTTTAGCAGCTTCCTGTACCCTGAGGGTTATGGGGGTGTTTAGCAGCTTCCTGTACCCTGAGGGTTATGGGGGTGTTTAGCAGCTTCCTGTACCCTGAGGATTATGGGGGTGTTTAGCAGCTTCCTGTACCCTGAGGGTTATGGGGGTGTTTAGCAGCTTCCTGTACCCTGAGGGTTATGGGGGGTGTTTAGCAGCTTCCTGTACCCTGAGGGTTATGGGGGTGCCCAGCAGCTTCCTGTACCCTGAGGATTATGGGGGTGCCCCCCAGCAGCTTCCTGTACCCTGAGGATTATGGGGGTGCCCAGCATCTTCCTGTACCCCGAGGATTATGGGGGTATTTAGCAGCTTCCTGTACCCTGAGGGTTATGGGGGTGTTTAGCAGCTTCCTGTACCCTGAGGGTTATGGGGGGTGTTTAGCAGCTTCCTGTACCCTGAGGGTTATGGGGGTGTTTAGCAGCTTCCTGTACCCTGAGGGTTATGGGGGTGTTTAGCAGCTTCCTGTACCCTGAGGATTATGGGGGTGTTTAGCAGCTTCCTGTACCCTGAGGGTTATGGGGGTGTTTAGCAGCTTCCTGTACCCTGAGGGTTATGGGGGGTGTTTAGCAGCTTCCTGTACCCTGAGGGTTATGGGGGTGCCCAGCAGCTTCCTGTACCCTGAGGATTATGGGGGTGCCCAGCAGCTTCCTGTACCCTGAGGGTTATGGGGGTGCCCAGCAGCTTCCTGTACCCTGAGGATTATGGGGGTGCCCAGCAGCTTCCTGTACCCTGAGGATTATGGGGGTGCCCAGCAGCTTCCTGTACCCTGAGGGTTATGGGGGTGCCCAGCAGCTTCCTGTACCCTGAGGATTATGGGGGTATTTAGCAGCTTCCTGTACCCTGAGGATTATGGGGGTGTTTAGCAGCTTCCTGTACCCTGAGGATTATGGGGGTGCCCAGCAGCTTCCTGTACCCTGAGGGTTATGGGGGTGTTTAGCAGCTTCCTGTACCCTGAGGGTTATGGGGGTGCCCCCCAGCAGCTTCCTGTACCCTGAGGATTATGGGGGTGCCCAGCATCTTCCTGTACCCTGAGGATTATGGGGGTATTTAGCAGCTTCCTGTACCCTGAGGATTATGGGGGTGTTTAGCAGCTTCCTGTACCCTGAGGATTATGGGGGTGCCCAGCAGCTTCCTGTACCCTGAGGGTTATGGGGGTGTTTAGCAGCTTCCTGTACCCTGAGGATTATGGGGGTGCCCAGCATCTTCCTGTACCCTGAGGATTATGGGGGTATTTAGCAGCTTCCTGTACCCTGAGGATTATGGGGGTGTTTAGCAGCTTCCTGTACCCTGAGGATTATGGGGGTGCCCAGCAGCTTCCTGTACCCTGAGGGTTATGGGGGTGTTTAGCAGCTTCCTGTACCCTGAGGGTTATGGGGGTGCCCCCCAGCAGCTTCCTGTACCCTGAGGATTATGGGGGTGCCCAGCATCTTCCTGTACCCTGAGGATTATGGGGGTATTTAGCAGCTTCCTGTACCCTGAGGATTATGGGGGTGTTTAGCAGCTTCCTGTACCCTGAGGATTATGGGGGTGCCCAGCAGCTTCCTGTACCCTGAGGGTTATGGGGGTGTTTAGCAGCTTCCTGTACCCTGAGGGTTATGGGGGTGCCCAGCAGCTTCCTCTACCCTGAGGGTTATGGGGGTGCCCAGCAGCTTCCTGTACTCTGAGGATTATGGGGGTGCCCAGCAGCTTCCTGTACCCTGAGGATTATGGGGGTGCCCAGCAGCTTCCTGTACCCTGAGGGTTATGGGGGTGCCCCCCAGCAGCTTCCTGTACCCTGAGGGTTATGGGGGTGTTTAGCAGCTTCCTGTACCCTGAGGGTTATGGGGGTGTCCAGCATCTTCCTGTACCCTGAGGATTATGGGGGTATTTAGCAGCTTCCTGTACCCTGAGGATTATGGGGGTGTTTAGCAGCTTCCTGTACCCTGAGGATTATGGGGGTGCCCAGCAGCTTCCTGTACCCTGAGGGTTATGGGGGTGTTTAGCAGCTTCCTGTACCCTGAGGGTTATGGGGGTGCCCCCCAGCAGCTTCCTGTACCCTGAGGATTATGGGGGTGCCCAGCATCTTCCTGTACCCTGAGGATTATGGGGGTATTTAGCAGCTTCCTGTACCCTGAGGATTATGGGGGTGTTTAGCAGCTTCCTGTACCCTGAGGATTATGGGGGTGCCCAGCAGCTTCCTGTACCCTGAGGGTTATGGGGGTGTTTAGCAGCTTCCTGTACCCTGAGGGTTATGGGGGTGCCCAGCAGCTTCCTCTACCCTGAGGGTTATGGGGGTGCCCAGCAGCTTCCTCTACCCTGAGGATTATGGGGGTGCCCAGCAGCTTCCTCTACCCTGAGGGTTATGGGGGTGCCCAGCAGCTTCCTGTACCCTGAGGGTTATGGGGGTGCCCAGCAGCTTCCTGTACCCTGAGGGTTATGGGGGTGCCCAGCAGCTTCCTGTACCCTGAGGGTTATGGGGGTGCCCAGCAGCTTCCTGTACCCTGAGGGTTATGGGGGTGCCCAGCAGCTTCCTGTACCCTGAGGGTTATGGGGGTGCCCAGCAGCTTCCTGTACCCTGAGGGTTATGGGGGTGCCCAGCAGCTTCCTCTACCCTGAGGATTATGGGGGTGCCCAGCAGCTTCCTCTACCCTGAGGGTTATGGGGGTGCCCAGCAGCTTCCTGTACCCTGAGGGTTATGGGGGTGCCCAGCAGCTTCCTGTACCCTGAGGGTTATGGGGGTGCCCAGCAGCTTCCTGTACCCTGAGGGTTATGGGGGTGCCCAGCAGCTTCCTGTACCCTGAGGGTTATGGGGGTGCCCAGCAGCTTCCTGTACCCTGAGGGTTATGGGGGTGCCCAGCAGCTTCCTGTACCCTGAGGGTTATGGGGGTGTTTAGCAGCTTCCTGTACCCTGAGGGTTATGGGGGTGCCCAGCAGCTTCCTGTACCCTGAGGGTTATGGGGGTGTTTAGCAGCTTCCTGTACCCTGAGGGTTATGGGGGTGTTTAGCAGCTTCCTGTACCCTGAGGATTATGGGGGTGTTTAGCAGCTTCCTGTACCCTGAGGGTTATGGGGGTGTTTAGCAGCTTCCTGTACCCTGAGGGTTATGGGGGTGCCCAGCAGCTTCCTGTACCCTGAGGGTTATGGGGGTGCCCAGCAGCTTCCTGTACCCTGAGGGTTATGGGGGTGCCCAGCAGCTTCCTGTACCCTGAGGGTTATGGGGGTGTTTAGCAGCTTCCTGTACCCTGAGGGTTATGGGGGTGCCCAGCAGCTTCCTCTACCCTGAGGGTTATGGGGGTGCCCAGCAGCTTCCTGTACTCTGAGGATTATGGGGGTGCCCAGCAGCTTCCTGTACCCTGAGGATTATGGGGGTGCCCAGCAGCTTCCTGTACCCTGAGGGTTATGGGGGTGCCCCCCAGCAGCTTCCTGTACCCTGAGGGTTATGGGGGTGTTTAGCAGCTTCCTGTACCCTGAGGGTTATGGGGGTGTCCAGCATCTTCCTGTACCCTGAGGATTATGGGGGTATTTAGCAGCTTCCTGTACCCTGAGGATTATGGGGGTGTTTAGCAGCTTCCTGTACCCTGAGGATTATGGGGGTGCCCAGCAGCTTCCTGTACCCTGAGGGTTATGGGGGTGTTTAGCAGCTTCCTGTACCCTGAGGGTTATGGGGGTGCCCCCCAGCAGCTTCCTGTACCCTGAGGATTATGGGGGTGCCCAGCATCTTCCTGTACCCTGAGGATTATGGGGGTATTTAGCAGCTTCCTGTACCCTGAGGATTATGGGGGTGTTTAGCAGCTTCCTGTACCCTGAGGATTATGGGGGTGCCCAGCAGCTTCCTGTACCCTGAGGGTTATGGGGGTGTTTAGCAGCTTCCTGTACCCTGAGGGTTATGGGGGTGCCCAGCAGCTTCCTCTACCCTGAGGGTTATGGGGGTGCCCAGCAGCTTCCTCTACCCTGAGGATTATGGGGGTGCCCAGCAGCTTCCTCTACCCTGAGGGTTATGGGGGTGCCCAGCAGCTTCCTGTACCCTGAGGGTTATGGGGGTGCCCAGCAGCTTCCTGTACCCTGAGGGTTATGGGGGTGCCCAGCAGCTTCCTGTACCCTGAGGGTTATGGGGGTGCCCAGCAGCTTCCTGTACCCTGAGGGTTATGGGGGTGCCCAGCAGCTTCCTGTACCCTGAGGGTTATGGGGGTGCCCAGCAGCTTCCTGTACCCTGAGGGTTATGGGGGTGCCCAGCAGCTTCCTCTACCCTGAGGATTATGGGGGTGCCCAGCAGCTTCCTCTACCCTGAGGGTTATGGGGGTGCCCAGCAGCTTCCTGTACCCTGAGGGTTATGGGGGTGCCCAGCAGCTTCCTGTACCCTGAGGGTTATGGGGGTGCCCAGCAGCTTCCTGTACCCTGAGGGTTATGGGGTGCCCAGCAGCTTCCTGTACCCTGAGGGTTATGGGGGTGCCCAGCAGCTTCCTGTACCCTGAGGGTTATGGGGGTGCCCAGCAGCTTCCTGTACCCTGAGGGTTATGGGGGTGTTTAGCAGCTTCCTGTACCCTGAGGGTTATGGGGGTGCCCAGCAGCTTCCTGTACCCTGAGGGTTATGGGGGTGTTTAGCAGCTTCCTGTACCCTGAGGGTTATGGGGGTGTTTAGCAGCTTCCTGTACCCTGAGGATTATGGGGGTGTTTAGCAGCTTCCTGTACCCTGAGGGTTATGGGGGTGTTTAGCAGCTTCCTGTACCCTGAGGGTTATGGGGGTGCCCAGCAGCTTCCTGTACCCTGAGGGTTATGGGGGTGCCCAGCAGCTTCCTGTACCCTGAGGGTTATGGGGGTGCCCAGCAGCTTCCTGTACCCTGAGGGTTATGGGGGTGCCCAGCAGCTTCCTGTACCCTGAGGATTATGGGGGTGTTTAGCAGCTTCCTCTACCCTGAGGATTATGGGGGTGCCCAGCAGCTTCCTCTACCCTGAGGATTATGGGGGTGCCCAGCAGCTTCCTCTACCCTGAGGATTATGGGGGTGCCCAGCAGCTTCCTGTACCCTGAGGGTTATGGGGGTGCCCAGCAGCTTCCTGTACCCTGAAGGTTATGGGGGTGCCCAGCAGCTTCCTTTACCCTGAGGGTTATGGGGGTGTTTAGCAGCTTCCTGTACGCTGAGGATTATGGGGGTGCCCAGCATCTTCCTGTACCCTGAGGATTATGGGGGTGTTTAGCAGCTTCCTGTACCCTGAGGATTATGGGGGTGTTTAGCAGCTTCCTGTACCCTGAGGGTTATGGGGGTGCCCAGCAGCTTCCTGTACCCTGAGGATTATGGGGGTGCCCAGCAGCTTCCTGTACCCTGAGGGTTATGGGGGTGCCCAGCAGCTTCCTGTACCCTGAGGATTATGGGGGTGTTAAGCAGCTTCCTGTACCCTGAGGATTATGGGGGTACCCAGCAGCTTCCTGTACCCTGAGGGTTATGGGGGTGCCCAGCATCTTCCTGTACCCTGAGGGTTATGGGGGTGCCCAGCAGCTTCCTGTACCCTGAGGGTTATGGGGGTGCCCAGCATCTTCCTGTACCCTGAGGGTTATGGGGGTGCCCAGCAGCATCCTGTACCCTGAGGGTTATGGGGGTGCCCAGCAGCATCCTGTACCCTGAGGGTTATATGGGGGTGCCCAGCAGCTTCCTGTACCCTGAGGGTTATATGGGGGTGCCCAGCAGCATCCTGTACCCTGAGGGTTATATGGGGGTGCCCAGCAGCTTCCTGTACCCTGAGGATTATGGGGGTGCCCAGCAGCTTCCTGTACCCTGAGG
Source organism: Xenopus tropicalis (assembly GCF_000004195.4). Lineage (NCBI taxonomy): Eukaryota > Metazoa > Chordata > Amphibia > Anura > Pipidae > Xenopus > Xenopus tropicalis. Next base: position 51,647,889 of record NC_030686.2, read on the forward strand.
ATTATGGGGGTGCCCAGCAGCTTCCTGTACCCTGAGGGTTATGGGGGTGCCCAGCAGCTTCCTGTACCCTGAGGATTATGGGGGTGTTTAGCAGCTTCCTGTACCCTGAGGGTTATGGGGGTGTTTAGCAGCTTCCTGTACCCTGAGGGTTATGGGGGTGTTTAGCAGCTTCCTGTACCCTGAGGATTATGGGGGTGTTTAGCAGCTTCCTGTACCCTGAGGGTTATGGGGGTGTTTAGCAGCTTCCTGTACCCTGAGGGTTATGGGGGTGCCCAGCAGCTTCCTGTACCCTGAGGATTATGGGGGTGCCAAGCAGCTTCCTGTACCCTGAGGATTATGGGGGTGTTTAGCAGCTTCCTGTACCCTGAGGATTATGGGGGTGTTTAGCAGCTTCCTGTACCCTGAGGATTATGGGGGTGCCCAGCAGCTTCCTGTACCCTGAGGGTTATGGGGGTGCCCAGCAGCTTCCTGTACCCTGAGGGTTATGGGGGTGCCCAGCAGCTTCCTGTACCCTGAGGGTTATGGGGGTGCCCAGCAGCTTCCTGTACCCTGAGGGTTATGGGGGTGTTTAGCAGCTTCCTGTACCCTGAGGATTATGGGGGTGTTTAGCAGCTTCCTGTACCCTGAGCATTATGGGGGTGCCCAGCAGCTTCCTGTACCCTGAGGGTTATGGGGGTGCCCAGCAGCTTCCTGTACCCTGAGGATTATGGGGGTGTTAAGCAGCTTCCTGTACCCTGAGGATTATGGGGGTGCCCAGCAGCTTCCTGTACCCTGAGGGTTATGGGGGTGCCCAGCATCTTCCTGTACCCTGAGGGTTATGGGGGTGCCCAGCATCTTCCTGTACCCTGAGGGTTATGGGGGTGCCCAGCAGCATCCTGTACCCTGAGGGTTATGGGGGTGCCCAGCAGCATCCTGTACCCTGAGGATTATGGGGGTGTTAAGCAGCTTCCTGTACCCTGAGGATTATGGGGGTGTTAAGCAGCTTCCTGTACCCTGAGGGTTATGGGGGTGCCCAGCATCTTCCTGTACCCATTAGCATTATGGGGGTGCCCAGCATCTTCTTGTACCCTGAGGATTATGGGGGTGTTTAGCAGCTTCCTGTACCCTGAGGGTTATGGGGGTGTTTAGCAGCTTCCTGTACCCTGAGGATTATGGGGGTCCCCAGCATCTTCCTCTGCCCTGAGGATTATGTGGGTGTTTAGCAGCTTCCTGTACCCTGAGGGTTATGGGGGGTGTTTAGCAGCTTCCTGTACCCTGAGGGTTATGGGGGGTGTTTAGCAGCTTCCTGTACCCTGAGGATTATGGGGGTATTTAGCAGCTTCCTGTACCCTGAGGATTATGGGGGGTGTTTAGCAGCTTCCTGTACCCTGAGCATTATGGGGGTGTTTAGCAGCTTCCTGTACCCTGAGCATTATGGGGGTGTTTAGCAGCTTCCTGTACCCTGAGCATTATGGGGGTACCCCAGTAGAGGTGTATTGCAGGTAAGTGCCTATGGCAGCACCACTCATGATATTGCAGGGAGTTGCGTGAGTGCTGCGGAACAGTAGAACATGGCAGTAATTTAGCGCGGTTTGGGGGCAGGGCAGATATGCGGTGTTTCTGGGGGTGCAGACAGGAGAGGGTGCATCTAACACTAACATGCACTTTGCTGTCACATAGGAAGAAATATGTCTGTGAGTCTCTGCTCTTATTCCTGTTTAGCTGGTTGGTGCAGGATTCCATCATTGGCTATCGTTGTCATGTGACTCCTACTTGCCCTCTGGGACCCTGTGTAGGGATTTGGGCATCGTACTGAGAATGATGGGGGTACCACGGTGTCAGGCTGTACCTTGAGAGTGATGGGGGTGCCACAGTGTCAGGCTGTACCCTTAGAATGATGGGGGTACCACGGTGTCAGGCTGTACCCTGAGAATGATGGGGGTACCACGGTGTCAGGCTGTACCCTGAGAATGATGGGGGTACCACGGTGTCAGGCTGTACCCTGAGAGTGATGGGGGGGTGCCACGGTGTCAGGCTGTACCCTGAGAGTGATGGGGGGTGCCACAGTGTCCGTAGTGAAGTTGAAGTTACCGTACCTTTGGTGCTGCTGGTTCAGCCAATCAGGATAGCTCCTACAGCACAATGGTACCCCGATACTAGGTGCACACTGTAGGGGGGGCTGTTGCTGGTACAGATCATTCCCCCCCTATCAGGGACTTGTAAGACTTTGGAAGATTAAATCAGCTGAACACGTGTGGCCCCTGGGTATCCTTGTAGAACAGGAAACATTTACATGTATGTTACATGGCATTTGCTGCGGGGCAGTTTGTTCGGTGAAGCGACACTTCTTGCCTCCCCTGATCCCTGCCTACTCGCCGTCTTGCTCAATCTTTCCTCTCTTTGCTCTGTTTGCTTTCTGTCACACACACGTGGCATTAGGAGCCGGGGCCCTCTGCTACTGTCTACTGTATGGCACGGGCACGTGGGGGGGGGGCATGTGAGTTACCACTGTCAGGCAACATTGCTTGGGGAGATTTTTGGGGGCCTGAGACAGCCCTGGGGCAAAGTGGGGTGTCACTCACTTACTGTTCCCGAGAGGAAATGTTCATTCTCCATGAAAAGTAGGCCGTGCCCAACTGGTTAGCAGGGGAGGAATGATATAGGTACCCGGGGGGGGCTGGCATTACCTGCTGGGAAATGTAAGTAGGCCGTGGCATTGTGCAGCTTGACGTGGGAAGTAAAATGTTCTGCCTTCCAGAACCGACTCTTTGTGTTCTGCCAGTGTCTATGTGGCTTTCCAGTGACACCCCAGAACTCGGCGCAACCATGTGGCTTTCCCGTGACACCCCAGAACTCAGCGCAACCATGTGGCTTTCCCGTGACACCCCAGAACTCAGTGCACCCATATGGCTTTCTGGACCTGGATCCCCATTCACTTTGTATGAATCTGGGCAGTTTTGGGCTTTCTACCTGCAGTGGGACCCATGAATCATTGGTGATCAGAAGGAAACCCACCCAACATCTCCCCTTGTGCCCTGTGTCGGCACCACAACCCTGACCTCAACCCTACTGAATCCCGACTGTGAGCCCCAACACCCGTGCCCAACCTCACTAATGTTCTGAGCAGGAGCAACTCCCAGCAACCAACTAGCATAAGGGTAGGGGCAGTTATAGCTGCAACGGGAGGGGCAACTTCAGATTAACCCCCTTGGTTTGGCAATTTGCTGGACAGCCAGGGAATAGAGGGCACATTGGTCAGGCAAAGGTGCCAAAGCTGGCATGGTGGCATTGCCAGTCGCTGTAGTTCAGTTATTTCTGTGCACGTGAGGAGCGGCCCATTAATGACTAATTGTGACTCACATTCGGCCAGTTGTACATAAATGAGCTGAGGTACAAAGGTGAGCCCTCCTGCTAGTAATATCCTTAGTGTATGTGCCATGGGGGTAGCTGCAGTACCAGGGTTAGTTTGTTGCCATGCCAAGAGGCAGAACGACTGTATGGTATGATTATAGGGCCCAAGCTGCCATGGTGCCACTGTATAGTGAGTGTGGTGCCCTTCTGCTCTGTGCATTGTGAGCCCCCCATTACTGACTGTTTTGTGGGGCACAGTGGGCAGTCACTTAGTGTATAGCTAGCTACAGTCTAGAATAGAAACTAACCTGCCCTTCCCACGAGAGCTAATGGAGACACAGTTGTGGGTCCCCCACATGTCACTTAGGGGCCCTGCCATGTTTAACAAGAGAAGGTAATGAGAGGATTTGTGCTGAGCTTTGGGAGTGTCCCTGGAGCACCAATCACTAGCGCTTGGCACACTGGCACCGCAGGGTACCACCTTGTTTATCTCCTATAGCAAATAGTGAGTCCAACCCCCAGGGCAGTCACTTAATCATTAACTTCTCCTAGTCTTATCAAGTCTGGGCTTTATCCACCTCCCAGCTGTACTTCCCCATATTATCTGCTCATTGGTTGCTATGCCCACTGACCCTAGCAACCACAAAGGGACTGCTTGTGCAGGCCACGCCTCGGGCTGTCGTTAGAAATACAGGCTACAAAGGGTGCCCCCATGGCATTTTCCTGGGCCTGCGGGGAATGAAGGACAAATAATGAAATCCTTTGTTAGAAACGGTTCTGCTGGATTTGGATTTGGGTTTGGGTTGAGGCTACATGGTCCGCTCAGCAGTCTAATCGGTAGTTTGAAATCCGTTTTCTCTTGAATGAAATAAGGCTGGGACCCCCCCCCCCAGCTTGGAGCGGAACAAACAGTAAATTGTGTACAAAGGCATTCGGCCCAATCTCTTAATCCGGCTCTGTATGGCTCTCAGCGCCGCACTGCGCGGGTCGGGGCACAACAGAACTGAGAGTCTAAAGCCGCCAAATAGAAATCTAATCCCCGTCTGATTGTAGGGATGTGACCTTGCCCGGCCGGCTCTCCCCCCATTGCACAGGGGAGATTAGTGGGCCAGGGATCCAGTTCCCTCTAATGCACAATTAACCCCTAATGGCACGGAAGGGAGACGACGGCTGATGCACATGGGGGGATACAGGCTCTCTATTTAGCTGAATCTGGCCGCCCAAACATCTGGCCTAAAATCAGCGGCTGATCTCGATCGGGCAGGTTTCATTTTTCGGATCAGCTCGTTGATACGGTCCCCGAACCGACTGCACCTATGCCCGCAGTTTTAATTCCAATTATCAAATTAGCCCGATATCGCCCACCCGTAGGTGAGAATATCAGGAGAAGATCCACTCACTTCGCAAGGTTGCCAAGCGAGCGGATCTTATGGGATATGGCCACCTTTTACTCTGTAGCGGGCCACATATGGGGGAAACCGGCCCAGGTGACTTTACTGGTGAGGTGATACTCATGGGTCACTCAAGAACCACCTTGTATGTGTGGGGGTCAGTAGCCAAGCACTGTACTTGCAATGCAGTCTGTCTGGCTAATGAACTCACATTCTGCGGGGGCAGTGCCACGGTACCCGGGTATTCTCAGGGTGGTAGGAGTCATTATACTCTGTGCTTAGGGGAGTCGGTGCTGGGGCAGTGCCACGGTACCCGGGTATTCTCAGGGGGGTAGGAGTCGTTATACTCTGTGCTTAGGGGAGTCTGTGCGGGGGCAGTGCCACGGTACCCGGGTATTCTCAGGGTGATAGGAGTCATTATACTCTGTGCTTAGGGGAGTCGGTGCTGGGGCAGTGCCACGGTACCCGGGTATTCTCAGGGGGGTAGGAGTCATTATACTCTGTGCTTAGGGGAGTCGGTGCGGGGGCAGTGCCACGGTACCCGGGTATTCTCAGGGTGATAGGAGTCATTATACTCTGTGCTTAGGGGAGTCGGTGCGGGGGCAGTGCCACGGTACCCGGGTATTCTCAGGGTGGTAGGAGTCATTATACTCTGTGCTTAGGGAAGTCTGTGCGGGGGCAGTGCCACGGTACCCGGGTATTCTCAGGGTGATAGGAGTCATTATACTCTGTGCTTAGGGAAGTCTGTGCGGGGGCAGTGCCACGGTACCCGGGTATTCTCAGGGTGATAGGAGTCATTATACTCTGTGCTTAGGGGAGTCGGTGCGGGGGCAGTGCCACGGTACCCGGGTATTCTCAGGGTGATAGGAGTCATTATACTCTATGCGTAGGGAAGTCTGTGCGGGGGCAGTGCCACGGTACCCGGGTATTCTCAGGGTGGTAGGAGTCATTATACTCTGTGCTTAGGGAAGTCTGTGCGGGGGCAGTGCCACGGTACCCGGGTATTCTCAGGGTGATAGGAGTCATTATACTCTGTGCTTAGGGAAGTCTGTGCGGGGGCAGTGCCACGGTACCCGGGTATTCTCAGGGTGGTAGGAGTCATTATACTCTATGCTTAGGGAAGTCTGTGCGGGGGCAGCGCCACGGTACCCGGGTATTCTCAGGGGGGTAGGAGTCATTATACTCTATGCTTAGGGGAGTCGGTGCGGGGGCAGTGCCACGGTACCCGGGTATTCTCAGGGGGGTAGGAGTCATTATACTCTGTGCTTAGGGGAGTCGGTGCGGGGGCAGTGCCACGGTACCCGGGTATTCTCAGGGGGGTAGGAGTCATTATACTCTGTGCTTTTCTTCCTCGGTTTGGGGGAAACGTTGCCAGCGTCAGTCAATCATCAAGTTGATTGAGAGAAGTGGCACGAGGCGAGGCATCGGGCTTGTGGCATCAAAGGAAAGCTTGTGCCAGTTTATTAGCACGCAGAAGCCAATCATATCGCTGTGTTCCGGCTTCACCAGATCAGTAAAAGCTCAAAGCTGATTGGCTGCTAGACAGGGACAAGCTATTTCCAGAATACAGAATGGCTAGAAGTGCCACCATGGATGAGCGGGTTATGGAGCTGGGAATATGGAGGTGTATAAAGGCAAGTAGCCGTGCTTGGGTGCTGGCCCCTATCCAGTACTAACACAAGCCTTGTGACTAGCAGCTTTGTACAAACAGGATGTACCTTGTGCGCTCAGCTGCTTCTCCCTCCTCTAGGGACTGTCTGTTCAGCTGGCACTATGGCTGCCAAACGTCTATTTACAGTGAGCCCACGGGATTGGCACAGAGAGACTCCAAGCTTGCACCCTGCGCCCAACTCGTCCTGATGTGTGCCCACCTCATTCTAAATTCTGTGTTTGGCCTAATCTCCTGGGTCTGGCTTTTCTGTTTGGCCCAATCTGTAACTGTGGCACGTCCCCTGGGTCTGGCTTTTCTGTTTGGCCCAATCTGTATCTGTGTATCTGTGGCACGTCCCCTGGGTCTGGCTTTTCTGTTTGGCCCAATCTGTATCTGTGTATCTGTGGCACGTCCCCTGGGTCTTGCTTTTCTGTTTGGCCCAATCTGTATCTGTGTATCTGTGGCACGTCCCCTGGGTCTGGCTTTTCTGTTTGGCCCAATCTGTATCTGTGTATCTGTGGCACGTCCCCTGGGTCTGGCCTTGCTGTTTGGCCCAATCTGTATCTGTGGCACGTCCCCTGGGTCTGGCCTTGCTGTTTGGCCTAATCTGTATCTGTGGCACGTCCCCTGGGTCTGGCCTTGCTGTTTGGCCCAATCTGTATCTGTGTATCTGTGGCACGTCCCCTGGGTCTGGCTTTTCTGTTTGGCCCAATCTGTATCTGTGTATCTGTGGCACGTCCCCTGGGTCTGGCCTTGCTGTTTGGCCCAATCTGTATCTGTGTATCTGTGGCACGTCCCCTGGGTCTGGCTTTTCTGTTTGGCCCAATCTGTATCTGTGGCACGTCCCCTGGGTCTGGCTTTTCTGTTTGGCCTAATCTGTATCTGTGTATCTGTGGCACGTCCCCTGGGTCTGGCTTTTCTGTTTGGCCCAATCTGTATCTGTGGCACTTCCCCTGGGTCTGGCTTTTCTGTTTGGCCTAATCTGTATCTGTGGCACGTCCCCTGGGTCTGGCTTTTCTGTTTGGCCTAATCTGTATCTGTGGCACGTCCCCTGGGTCTGGCTTTTCTGTTTGGCCTAATCTGTATCTGTGGCACGTCCCCTGGGTCTGGCCTTGCTGTTTGGCCCAATCTGTATCTGTGTATCTGTGGCACGTCCCCTGGGTCTGGCCTTTCTGTTTGGCCCAATCTGTATCTGTGTATCTGTGGCACGTCCCCTGGGTCTGGCCTTGCTGTTTGGCCCAATCTGTATCTGTGGCACGTCCCCTGGGTCTGGCCTTGCTGTTTGGCCCAATCTGCACAAATCTGAGTGCCCGTTTGCAATGATTTGTTGGGTACTTAAGGCCGAGGGCTGAGTTGCCACCTGTTGGCATTATTATTGCATGAAGTACACATGTAATTAGAGGGCAGAACAAGGCCCCGTACAAATGGCGTCACGTTACAGTGCAAGTGAGAGGTGCGGGTATCGCTTTCCTCCCTGCAATATTAATAGGAGATGGGCTGCAAAGCCAGGAGTAGTAGCCAAGGCTGGCATTACCAGCTGCCCTTGTGTAGGTGCCAGTAGTAGTAGCCAAGGCTGGCATTACCAGCTGCCCTTGTGTAGGTGCCAGTAGTAGTAGCCAAGGCTGGCATTACCAGCTGCCCTTGTGTAGGTGCCAGTAGTAGTAGCCAAGGCTGGCATTACCAGCTGCCCTTCTGTAGGTGCCAGTAGTAGTAGCCAAGGCTGGCATTACCAGCTGTCCTTGTGTAGGTGCCAGTAGTAGTAGCCAAGGCTGGCATTACCAGCTGTCCTTGTGTAGGTGCCAGTAGTAGTAGCCAAAGCTGGCATTACCAGCTGCCCTTCTGTAGGTGCCAGTAGTAGTAGTAGCCAAGGCTTGCATTACCAGCTGCCCTTGTGTAGGTGCCGGTAGTAGTAGCCAAGGCTGGCATTACCAGCTGCCCTTCTGTAGGTGCCAGTAGTAGTAGCCAAGGCTTGCATTACCAGCTGCCCTTGTGTAGGTGCCGGTAGTAGTAGCCAAGGCTGGCATTACCAGCTGCCCTTGTGTAGGTGCCAGTAGTAGTAGCCAAGGCTGGCATTACCAGCTGCCCTTCTGTAGGTGCCAGGCTCACTGCTCCCCTGGGGCCAGTTCCCATTCTAGTCTCCCTTCTCTTGGGCAAAGGAGAAAGCCCATGTTCAGTTCCCGTTACCTGTGCCCATTACCTGTACCCGTTACCAGTAGGAGTTGTACGTTACTAAGTGCCTGGCAGGCTCGCCAATCAGAATGTCAGAGTTTGGGGCAATATTGTGCCTTGGGCATAACTGTAAGGTACGGGGAGTTATTAATCAGCAAGGTGGCAGCGCAGCAGGGCCCACTATATAATATATATATACACGCTGCATTTATACCCCATGAGCTGGCAATCCTGCCGGGCACATTTGTGTATCAGACTTGGCCTATCCGCTCCAGCCATGGAGTATGGGGTCAGGGTTAGCAGTCACACCTCCCTTCTGCCCTGGGGGCCTCCAGTTGTTCTGCTTGTGCCCCCCCAGAAGGAAAAAGGAGGTGGGTGAGACCTGTGGGCCTCCAGTTGTTCTGCTTGTGCCCCCCCAGAAGGAGAAAGGAGGGGGGTCAGACCTGGGGGCCTCCAGTTGTTCTGCTTGTGCCCCCCCAGAGGGAAAAAGGAGGGGGGTGAGACCTGGGGGCCTCCAGTTGTTCTGCTTGTGCCCCCTCAGAAGGAGAAAGGGGGGGTGAGACCTGGGGGCTCCAGTTGTTCTACTTGTGCCCCCTCAGAAGGAAAAAAGGGGGGGTGAGACCTGGGGGCTCCAGTTGTTCTGCCTGTGCCCCCCAGAAGGAGAAAGGGGGGGTGAGACCTGGGGGCTCCAGTTGTTCTGCCCTGTGCCCCCCAGAAGGAGAAAGGGGGGGTGAGACCTGGGGGCTCCAGTTGTTCTGCCTGTGCCCCCCCAGAAGGAGAAAGGGGGGGGTGAGACCTGGGGGCTCCAGTTGTTCTGCTTGTGCCCCCCAGAAGGAGAAAGGGGGGGGTGAGACCTGGGGGCTCCAGTTGTTCTGCTTGTGCCCCCCCAGAAGGAGAAAGGGGGGGGTGAGACCTGGGGGCTCCAGTTGTTCTGCTTGTGCCCCCCCAGAAGGAGAAGGGGGGGGTGAGACCTGGGGGCTCCAGTTGTTCTGCTTGTGCCCCCCCAGAAGGAGAAAGGGGGGGTGAGACCTGGGGGCTCCAGTTGTTCTGCTTGTGCCCCCCCAGAAGGAGAAAGGGGGGGTGAGACCTGGGGGCTCCAGTTGTTCTGCTTGTGCCCCCCCAGAAGGAGAAAAGGGGGGGTGAGAACCTGGGGGCTCCAGTTGTTCTCTTGTGCCCCCCCAGAAGGAGAAAGGGGGGGGTGAGACCTGGGGGCTCCAGTTTGTTCTGCTTGTGCCCCCCCAGAAGGAGAAAGGGGGGTGAGACCTGGGGGCTCCAGTTGTTCTGCTTGTGCCCCCCCAGAAGGAGAAAGGGGGGGTGAGACCTGGGGGCTCCAGTTGTTCTGCTTGTGCCCCCCAGAAGGAGAAAGGGGGGGTGAGACTGGGGGCTCCAGTTGTTCTGCTTGTGCCCCCCCAGAAGGAGAAAGGGGGGGGTGAGACCTGGGGGCTCCAGTTGTTCTGCTTGTGCCCCCCCAGAAGGAGAAAGGGGGGGTGAGACCTGGGGGCTCCAGTTTGTTCTGCTTGTGCCCCCCCAGAAGGAGAAAGGGGGGGTGAGACCTGGGGGCTCCAGTTGTTCTGCTTGTGCCCCCCCAGAAGGAGAAAGGGGGGGTGAGACCTGGGGGCTCCAGTTGTTCTGCTTACAGTTTCTGAACTAATCGGCAGGACTGTGCCAGTAGCTGCCCATACTGAGGCGCTGGGGGGCAGTCTTGCTGGGGGGCTGCCCCCCATTGCATTCCGTATGAGTAAATGAGAGTGCAGTACAGTGGGACCCTCATACTCCTACGTGCAAAGGTGCTATTCTCAGTGCAGGGAGGGGCCATAAAGGGTAATAAATACCAGTCGCTGTGGTACCGCGGGTCATAGTTACCCAGAACTTCACTTTATTTGCATTCAGATAAGATAAAGTGCTTAGTGGGGAGCAGCCTTGTGCTTATTTACTGACCTTACATATCCATCCGCCTCTACTGCTCCCTTACTGACCTTACATATCCATCCGCCTCCGTGTTCCCCTGCCTTATTTACTACTTGCTTACTGACCTTACATATCCATCCACCTCCCTGCGCCGGTACCACTGGGGCGTTTGCTTCAGGAGCCCCACTATAGTGCCTATAAATACTGCCCTGCGCCGGTACCACTGGGGCGTTTGCTTCAGGAGCCCCACTATAGTGCCTATAAATACTGCCCTGCGCCGGTACCACTGGGGCGTTTGCTTCGGGAGCCCCCACTATAGTGCCTATAAATACTGCCCTGCGCCGGTACCACTGGGGCTGTCGGTTGCTTCGGGAGCCCCACTATAGTGCCTAATAATACTGCCCTGCGCCGGTACCACTGGGGCGTTTGCTTCGGGAGCCCCACTATAGTGCCTATAAATACTGCCCTGCGCCGGTACCACTGGGGCGTTTGCTTCGGGAGCCCCACTATAGTGCCTATAAATACTGCCCTGCGCCGGTACCACTGGGGCGTTTGCTTCGGGAGCCCCACTATAGTGCCTAATAATACTGCCCTGCGCCGGTACCACTGGGGCGTTTGCTTCGGGAGCCCCACTATAGTGCCTATAAATACTGTCCTGCGCCGGTACACTGGGGCGTTTGCTTCGGGAGCCCCACTATAGTGCCTAATAATACTGCCCTGCGCCGGTACCACTGGGGCGTTTGCTTCAGGAGCCCCACTATAGTGCCTAATAATACTGCCCTGCGCCGGTACCACTGGGGCGTTTGCTTCGGGAGCCCCACTATAGTGCCTAATAATACTGCCCTGCGCCGGTACCACTGGGGCGTTTGCTTCGGGAGCCCCACTATAGTGCCTAATAATACTGCCCTGCGCCGGTACCACTGGGGCGTTTGCTTCGGGAACCCCACTATAGTGCCTAATAATACTGCCCTGCGCCGGTACCACTGGGGCGTTTGCTTCGGGAGCCCCACTATAGTGCCTAATAATACTGCCCTGCGCCGGTACCACTGGGGCGTTTGCTTCGGGAGCCCCACTATAGTGCCTAATAATACTGCCCTGCGCCGGTACCACTGGGGCGTTTGCTTCGGGAGCCCCACTATAGTGCCTAATAATACTGCCCTGCGCCGGTACCACTGGGGCGTTTGCTTCGGGAGCCCCACTATAGTGCCTATAAATACTGTCCTGCGCCGGTACCACTGGGGCGTTTGCTTCGGGAGCCCCACTATAGTGCCTATAAATACTGCCCTGCGCCGGTACCACTGGGGCGTTTGCTTCGGGAACCCCACTATAGTGCCTATAAATACTGTCCTGCGCCGGTACCACTGGGGCATTTGCTTCGGGAGCCCCACTATAGTGCCTATAAATACTGCCCTGCGCCGGTACCACTGGGGCATTTGCTTCGGGAGCCCCACTATAGTGCCTATAAATACCCTGCTGTGTAGCCACGGGGGCTGCCATTCATATTGAAATAGGGCTAAGTAGCACAGTTTACGTATCAGATAAGCTCTATAGAACACAGTTGTATTTTACAGAGCATATCTGGTCTCTGCTATGTAACCTGTGCCTTTTTTCCAGCCTGAATGGCAGCCCCCAGTTCGTGAAGCAAAGCCCCCATTTGTACCAGGGTGGGGCAGCAGTACATCATATTTTAATTACTTTAAAGTACTTTCATTTTTTGGTGTTACTGTTCCTTTAAATAGCATCTGTAATTATAGCGGAACTGTAGCTCCCCACCCTCTGCTGTACCTGATAGGGTTGGGCCATGTATGAGTGTAGCTGATGCTTATCATGATATAGGGTAGTGGATACCGTGAGTGCTCATTAGCATTACTGTACTCCTCTCCCATCATGCACTGCTGCTCCTGATCAAAGGGCAAGTAGCTGCCACACATGGGACTAAGTGCACTGGCTTGGCAGGTATTTCTGTTCTGTATGTGAAGTAGAAGGCTTGGGTTGTATATTATGTATTGGGTTGGCACACACCTTGGGCTGGAGAGAAAGGACTGGCTCTAGTCTGATGTGCCCCCCCAAGCGCTAATTACTGCTGTGTGGGGGCAAACAGAGCAGCAACTCTGTAGCAGATAGGCAGCACTGCTTGTGGCTGTTAGTGAGTCTGTATGGGTCAGTGCCGGACCTAAGCAGAGGGGCCACGCACTAATTACTGCTGTGTGGGGGCAAACGGAGCGGCAACTCTGTAGCAGATAGGCAGCATTGCTTGTGGCTGTTAGTGAGTCTGTATGGGTCAGTGCCGGACCCACCCGCGTGCTGGGCTGGCTGCTTCTCTCATGCTCTAAGCAGAGGGGCCACGCACTAATTACTGCTGTGTGGGGGCAAACAGAGCAGCAACTCTGTAGTAGATAGGCAGCACTGCTTGTGGCTGTTAGTGAGTCTGTATGGGTCAGTGCCGGACCCACCCGCGTGCTGGGCTGGCAACTTCTCTCATGCTCTAAGCAGAGGGGCCACGCACTAATTACTGCTGTGTGGGGGCAAACGGAGCAGCAACTCTGTAATAGATAGGCAGCACTGCTTGTGGCTATTAGTGAGTCTGTATGGGTCAGTGCCGGACCCACCCGCGTGCTGGGCTGGCAACTTCTCTCATGCTTTAAGCAGAGGGGCCACGCAAAAATTGCTATGGGAAATGATTAGCAGGGAAAGTAATGAAGGGCTATAGTGGGCCTTGGAGCAGCCATTGGCTTAACAAAGAGTCAATTTCGGCCATAGGAGACTGGCTGCTGCATTTCTAGTCACTGTCAGCCAATCACCCGAACTCAATGACTTGGGGGCTTAAATGGTAAATGGCTGAAGGGACTCTGGAATTTTGCATTTGGAATGCTGCGGTGTAGCCATGCAGTGCTGGGCATGAGACTGTAGGTTCCTCCCCGAAGCTCTGGTGCCCCTTTCTCAGCATCCCAAAAAGCTGTTCTGTGGCACACACTGGTGCCCCCACTGTGGCACATACTGGCGCTCCCCCCATGGCACACACTGTGGCACATACTGGCGCTCCCCCCATGGCACACACTGTGGCACACAATGGCGCTCCCCCCATGGCACACATTGGCGCTCCCCCGTGGCAAACACTGGCGCTCCCCCGTGGCAAACACTGGCGCCCCCCTGTGGCACACACTGTGGCACACACTGGCGCCCCCCTCCCGTGGCACCTGGGGATTGTAGCCATTTTGGTCCAAGCTAGTAGCTGACGACTAGAAGTTGTGCTGAAACTATAATAACAACCTTCTTGTGCCAATGTCCACCATATTTCCTAATGACTTTAAGTTTATTTTCCTCTTCTGTTCTCAGGTCCTGACATATTTTTCTGGTTGCAATGACAAGTGTGGACGGCAGCCATGCAGATAAAACGCGCCACCCCTCCACCAAGCATTCTGCACCAAAAGTGGAGGTGCACCGATCCGTCTCCAGAGAAACCATCACTATTCATTTCTCGGCTGCTGGGAAGGAAGAGGAAGAGGAGGAAGAAGAATTTAAGGAGCCCCTCGAGGAGTTAGATGACCAAAGCATTGTAACGGGTGAAGAAGCCATGGAAGATCTTTACTTTGATCCTGGTACACAGAGGGATTCTTGCCCTGCCAACTCCGCCATCATGGCACAGATGGAGTCCGAGTCGCTAGTGCCCTCTCAGCCAACACTAGATCCTGTCCAAGCACTTGAATCACTTGCAACCAAAACCTACAGCACATTGCCAATACCATTGTCATCCTCTTCATCAAACTTCTGTCCAAATGAAACCAATATGGCATCTCCCACAAAGCAGGGAACTTCAGTGAGCTCCTCGCCATCCAGGCTCCCTGCTTTGTCCAGTTCTACACCTGTGCTGCCCATTTCTAGTGCAAAACCCTTTATGAGTTTGGTTAAATCCCTTTCCACCGAGGGAGACCCAAAAGAGCCAAGCACAAGGCACAGACATTTAATGAAGACTCTAGTCAAGTCATTATCAACGGACACTTCCAAGCAAGATTCGGAGTCTTTCAAAGCAACAGACTCCAAACTCAACTTGCACTTGTTTAAACAGTTTACCCAGCCCCGCATTACTGGTGGAGACTCTAAAACTGCCCCCTCGTCGCCCATCACTTCCCCTTCAGATGGACGCTCGTTTTTTAAGGTCATCGAAGTGGAAGCTAAAATAGAAGACACTAAAAGGCGCCTCTCGGAAGTCATTTATGAACCTTTTCAGCTTCTAAGCAAAATTATAGGCGAGGAACCTTTAAACTACAGGCCCAAAGCCTTATCTTCAAGTGCGTCAGAGCTCTCCAACCTCTCTAGTCTAAATGGGCATCTGGAAAGCAATAACTACAGCATCAAAGAAGAAGAGGGGGATGTAGAGGCCGACTGTTCCACTAGTGACGACATTGCTGTGAAGGATGAGCAGCCAAAAGCAAGTGGTGAGCACGTGAAGGATTCGGCACAGCTGGTGAAAGACCCCAACCTAAGAACATCCGCTCTGGCTCTGGAAAAGTGCTCTCTCTCTGCACTGGCCAGTAAGGAGGACGAGGAGTTCACAGAGTTATATTCTGAAGACTTTGATTTTGAAGAAGAAGCAGAGGCTCACCTTGGGGATGTGTCCGAGGCAGAGGAAGGTAGTGGGACGCCTTCTGTAGACGAAGGGGCTGTGTATGTGGAACGTAGTGAGATACCCGTAAAAACACTGTACTTTTTTGTATTAGCGGTGTATGGATACCAAACACTCCCTCTCCCCAGTTACCTAGACGGGCTTTTTTTGGGGGTTGCCCTTGGTTTTATGGCTGCCATCTGTGTTATTTGGCTTTTTTCATCTACCCATCCTCACCAGCATTATCAGCAAACGCTTAAAGTGGAACCTTTGCAAATCAGTGAGCCTGATATCATGAAGGTAAGTGCTGCTCTGTCATTTCTGTGCCCCAAGCTAGCCGATCCAGTAGAGCTTTGCAGAATCGCACTGGCAACACTCTCTCTTGCCCAGGTCTCCTCACTAACACTGACGGTGGCTTGGCAGTATGTAGTCATGTTTGGTTCCCTTGGATGTCTCTCACAAACCTGTGCTTCTTGCTCTAGGGCTGGATGAATGAAATCCATAGCTACAACCCAGAAACGTATCACGCTACGCTGACGCACTCCATCTTTGTTCGCTTAGAAGGCTCAACGCTGAGACTCTCCAAGCCCAACAAAAATGTCTCCCGCAGAGCCATGTACAACGAGGCCAAGTCGGATGTGGTGTACATCAGCCAGAAGATATATGACCTCGTCGACAGCAAAGTGAGTCCTCTGCGCTCCCTAGCGAGACACCTGCTCTAGGTGCTCTCTCTTCTCCTCTGTTATTGGCTTGTTTCCTGGGGGTGGACTTGCGTGGGCACTATCTCTGGGCTTGCGTGGGCACTAGTGCTATATCTTCATCTTTACTGATCACTAATAAAACAGGGTAACACAGAGATGGGGAGAATACTCATCTATTGATGGAGAAACCTTCAGGCGCTTTTCCCTTTTCTCCCGCAGGTGCATCTGGTGCCCAAGAGCCTGGCACGCAAGCGGGTGTGGAACAAAAAATACCCCATATGCCTGGAGTTGGCGAGACAGGATGACTTCATGGCCAAAGCTCAGGCTGACAGAGAGGGGGCAGAGGATAAGGTGCATAAAGGGGAGCAGGCAGAGGATGGCAGTAGGGCAGTGCCCACTCAGGATGGTAGCAGAACAGCTGGGCACCGGGAACAAGTGCTTTATCTGTTTGGTAGGACGGGCAGAGAGAAGGAGGAATGGTTCCGTAAATTTCTGCTGGCGTCCAAAATGAGATCAGATGGAAAGAAAGCAATGAAATCAGGTAATCACTATGGCAGCTCCGTTCTTTGTCTCCTCATTGTACTTGACTCTGTTCCCACCTTGTATATCATGGCACCATCATACACTGCTTTGTATGCCAGCCCTTCTCTCGGGTACTGATTGGCACACATAACTGGTACACTCACACCCAGCCCTTGTGCAATGCCAGCCCTTCTCTCTGGTACTGATTGGCACACTCACACCCAGCCCTTCTCTCTGGTACTGATTGGCACACATAACTGGCACACTCATACCCAGCCCTTCTCTCTGGTACTGATTGGCACACATAACTGGCACACTCACACCCAGCCCTTGTGCAATGCCAGCCCTTCTCTCTGGTACTGATTGGCACACATAACTGGTACACTCACACCCAGCCCTTGTGCAGTGCCAGCCACACTCTGGTAGGTATAGACACTGATATGGCAGATGCTGGGTAAAACCTTTCCCTCCCTTATTGACCCATTGGCACTGGAGGTTGTGACATTGGTGCAGAACTGTGCCAGCTGGGGGACCCACTCGCCTTGTGCTCTGACCCAGTCTCACTGGTCTCAGATCCAAGGAATTGGTTGCTTTAGTGTACCCAGGGCAGGATTGGCACATTGGGTAAGATGCCATAGACAGTCGCTCTGTGTAATTAAAATGCCAGGGGTTATTGTGAATGTCAGCCCAAGCCTGACTGCCACCTGTAATGTTCCCTAAAGGTTCTTGTCATATGACTGCCTGTCAGATTCATACAGATCCGATATGAATGGTTTCCCCCTGCCTATATACACTCCATGTAGCTCCACACAGGCTGATGCTGGGCACAGCCCCAGGGCAGGTACAGGTGGCTCCGGGGGAGCTTGGGAATGGGTAGTTCCTGGGTCTAGAAGCACAGAATGAACCTGGCTAATACCCTGCACCGGCAATGGCTTTATAATCCTTACTGGCCCACTGGTTCCAAGATAGCTGGGCATAGGTTTCTAATAGGCACCCCCAGTAGGGCATGTTACTGCCCGCTGCTTCTGGGAATGGCACTGCCAGCCCACCTGGGCCTCAGTCAGCCCAGGCAGGCAGGATGGCGAGGGTGTGGGTGGCTTTTTTTGGTGAAATATGGGGGGGAAATATGAACATTCTTAAATTTTTAACTGTGGCAATATTGCCTTCCAGAACTGGAGTTCTGGGTTTGATTCTGACCAGGGCACGGCTGTATGCCCCCCCTGTATTTGTGTGGGTTTCCTTGGCCTGTGCCAGTCCCTTCCATAGAGCTGGGCAGTCACAGTGTAATAAGTGCCAAGGTAAATGCCACCTACTGTGAGTGCTGGGTGTTTTCTTATTGGCAGGACTCCTGCTGTCACACAGTCGGCACAACAGCCAGTCCGGAATCCTGTGCCACAGTCGGAACAGCAGCCGAGGGAGTCTGGATGAAGTCCTGGCCCCAGTGAAGCCAAAGGAGATCCCTGGGAATGTGCGGCAGAAGTCGCTGTTGGACTATAATGTTTACATGGCGCGGTGTATCCCGCCGCAGGGGGGCCGCAGTCCCACCCAAAGTCCTGCACACAGTGCCAACAGCAGCCCCACAGCCACAAAGAAGGTGAGTGCCTACGATGTTCCCAGCCCATAGAGTGCCCCCATCACATACCCCGCCCACTAACACACTCACACACATGAGACTATGTGGGTACAACACCTCGACTTTCTCCTTTACTGTAGGTTCCTGGGGAGCATATGGCGGGGGCAGAGGAGAAGCAGGCCTGGGTCAATGCGCTGCTCGGAAGGATGTTTTGGGACTTTCTGGGAGAGAAGTACTGGTCAGACCTGGTGTCTAAAAAGATCCAAATGAAACTCAGTAAAATAAAGGTAAGTTCCGCTGGTATATAGATGGTATATAGATGCAATGTTACAGCTGCATGGCTGGAGTGCGTTTTCTGCTCTCCTTCTGTGCTCTGCCCCCTATAGGCATGCCCCCCTTCTGCGCTCTGCCCCCTATAGGCATGCCCCCATTCTGTGCTCTGCCCCCTATAGGCATGCCCCCATTCTGTGCTCTGCCCCCTATAGGCATGCCCCCCTTCTGCGCTCTGCCCCCTATAGGCATGCCCCCTTCTGTGCTCTGCCCCCTATAGGCATGCCCCCTTCTGCGCTCTGCCCCCTATAGGCATGCCCCCTTCTGTGCTCTGCCCCCTATAGGCATGCCCCCCTTCTGCGCTCTGCCCCCTATAGGCATGCCCCCTTCTGCGCTCTGCCCCTATAGGCATGCCCCCCTTCTGCGCTCTGCCCCCTATAGGCATGCCCCCATTCTGTGCTCTGCCCCCTATAGGCATGCCCCCATTCTGTGCTCTGCCCCCTATAGGCATGCCCCCCTTCTGCGCTCTGCCCCCTATAGGCATGCCCCCTTCTGTGCTCTGCCCCCTATAGGCATGCCCCCCTTCTGCGCTCTGCCCCCTATAGGCATGCCCCCCTTCTGTGCTCTGCCCCCCTTCTGTGCTCTGCCCCCCTTCTGTGCTCTGCCCCCCTTCTGTGCTCTGCCCCTATAGGCATGCCCCCATTCTGCGCTCTGCCCCCTATAGGCATGCCCCCCTTCTGCGCTCTGCCCCCTATAGGCATGCCCCCCTTCTGCGCTCTGCCCCCTATAGGCATGCCCCCCTTCTGCGCTCTGCCCCCTATAGGCATGCCCCCCTTCTGCGCTCTGCCCCCTTCTGCGCTCTGCCCCCTATAGGCATGCCCCCTTCTGCGCTCTGCCCCCTATAGGCATGCCCCCTTCTGCGCTCTGCCCCCTATAGGCATGCCCCCCTTCTGCGCTCTGCCCCCTATAGGCATGCCCCCCTTCTGCGCTCTGCCCCTATAGGCATGCCCCCATTCTTTGCTCTGCCCCCTATAGGCATGCCCCCATTCGGCGCTCTGCCCCCTATAGGCATGCCCCCCTTCGGCGCTCTGCCCCCTATAGGCATGCCCCCCTTCGGCGCTCTGCCCCCTATAGGCATGCCCCCCTTCTGCGCTCTGCCCCCTATAGGCATGCCCCCCTTCTGCGCTCTGCCCCTATAGGCATGCCCCCTTCTGCGCTCTGCCCCCTATAGGCATGCCCCCCTTCTGCGCTCTGCCCCCTATAGGCATGCCCCCCTTCTGCGCTCTGCCCCTATAGGCATGCCCCCATTCTTTGCTCTGCCCCTATAGGCATGCCCCCCTTCTGCGCTCTGCCCCCTATAGGCATGCCCCCCTTCTGCGCTCTGCCCCCTATAGGCATGCCCCCCTTCTGCGCTCTGCCCCCTATAGGCATGCCCCCCTTCTGCGCTCTGCCCCCTATAGGCATGCCCCCCTTCTGCGCTCTGCCCCCTATAGGCATGCCCCCCTTCTGCGCTCTGCCCCCTATAGGCATGCCCCCCTTCTGCGCTCTGCCCCTATAGGCATGCCCCCCTTCTGCGCTCTGCCCCCTATAGGCATGCCCCCCTTCTGCGCTCTGCCCCCTATAGGCATGCCCCCCTTCTGCGCTCTGCCCCCTATAGGCATGCCCCCCTTCTGTGCTCTGCCCCCCTTCTGCGCTCTGCCCCTATAGGCATGCCCCCCTTCTGCGCTCTGCCCCCTATAGGCATGCCCCCCTTCTGCGCTCTGCCCCCTATAGGCATGCCCCCCTTCTGCGCTCTGCCCCCTATAGGCATGCCCCCCTTCTGTGCTCTGCCCCCCTTCTGCGCTCTGCCCCTATAGGCATGCCCCCATTCTGCGCTCTGCCCCCTATAGGCATGCCCCCCTTCTGCGCTCTGCCCCCTATAGGCATGCCCCCCTTCTGCGCTCTGCCCCTATAGGCATGCCCCCATTCTTTGCTCTGCCCCCTATAGGCATGCCCCCCTTCTGCGCTCTGCCCCCTATAGGCATGCCCCCCTTCTGCGCTCTGCCCCCTATAGGCATGCCCCCCTTCTGCGCTCTGCCCCCTATAGGCATGCCCCCCTTCTGCGCTCTGCCCCCTATAGGCATGCCCCCCTTCTGCGCTCTGCCCCCTATAGGCATGCCCCCCTTCTGCGCTCTGCCCCCTATAGGCATGCCCCCTTCTGCGCTCTGCCCCTATAGGCATGCCCCCCTTCTGTGCTCTGCCCCTATAGGCATGCCCCCCTTCTGCGCTCTGCCCCCTATAGGCATGCCCCCCTTCTGCGCTCTGCCCCCCTTCTGCGCTCTGCCCCCCTTCCGCGCTATGCCCCCCTTCTGCGCTCTGCCCCCTATAGGCATGCCCCCCTTCTGCGCTCTGCCCCCTATAGGCATGCCCCCCTTCTGCGCTCTGCCCCCTATAGGCATGCCCCCCTTCTGCGCTCTGCCCCCTATAGGCATGCCCCCTTCTGCGCTCTGCCCCCTATAGGCATGCCCCCCTTCTGTGCTCTGCCCCTATAGGCATGCCCCCCTTCTGCGCTCTGCCCCCTATAGGCATGCCCCCCTTCTGCGCTCTGCCCCCCTTCTGCGCTCTGCCCCCTTCTGCGCTCTGCCCCCTTCCGCGCTATGCCCCCCTTCTGCGCTCTGCCCCCTATAGGCATGCCCCCCTTCTGCGCTCTGCCCCCTATAGGCATGCCCCCCTTCTGCGCTCTGCCCCCTATAGGCATGCCCCCCTTCTGCGCTCTACCCCCCTTCTGTGCTATGCCCCCCTTCTGCGCTCTGCCCCCTATAGGCAGGGAAGGAGCCTGGGGCTGCAGGGCAGAAATAGAAACCAACCCACTTCTAGCTACAGGCAGTTCTCCATTCATTTCTGTTCAGGGTCTAATAATGTGGCACCTCCCACTGTTTGTCTCCTCTCAGCTGCCATACTTTATGAATGAACTGACCCTGACGGAACTTGATATGGGAGTCTCTGTGCCGAAAATCCTTCAGGCCTTTGAGCCAACCATCGATCATCGAGGTGCGTAGGTCTGGGCCCCTGGCACATGTTCCTTGTGTTGCTTGGGGAACCAAGATGGAGGCTGCCGAGAAATGAATATAAGCAGCAGCAACGCTGATAAAATCATTGGGTTTTGTGTTTAAACTGTAACGCCCTGGCACATGGCAGTAATTGTGTATTCACTTCACTGGCACAACTATAGTAGCGCTGCCTTGTGTGCCCGTACTGCCTGGCCTGAGATACACAGACTGGTACTTACGGTGGCTATACGCAGACTGGTACATACGGGGGGGTTATACACAGACTGGTACTTACGGTGGCTATACGCAGACTGGTACATACGGGGGGGTTATACACAGACTGGTACATACGGGGGGGTTATACACAGACCGGTACATACGGGGGGGTTATACACAGACCGGTACATACGGGGGGGGTTATACACAGACTGGTACATACGGGGGGGTTATACACAGACTGGTACTTAGGGGGGCTATACGCAGACTGGTACATACGGGGGGGTTATACACAGACCGGTACATACGGGGGGGTTATACACAGACTGGTACATACGGGGGGGTTATACACAGACTGGTACATACGGGGGGGTTATACACAGACCGGTACATACGGGGGGGTTATACACAGACTGGTACATATGGGGGGGTTATACACAGACTGGTACATGGGGGGGGGGTTATACACAGACTGGTACATACGGGGGGGTTATACACAGACTGGTACATACGGGGGGTTATACACAGACTGGTACACAGACTGGTACATACGGGGGGGTTATACACAGACTGGTACATACGGGGGGGGGTTATACACAGACTTGTACATACGGGGGGGTTATACACAGACTGGTACATACGGGGGGGTTATACACAGACTTGTACATACGGGGGGGGTTAAACACAGACTGGTACATACGGGGGGGTTAAACACAGACTGGTACATGGGGGGGGGTTATACACAGACTGGTACACACGGGGGGGTTATACACAGACTGGTACATGGGGGGGTTATACGCAGACTGGTACACACGGGGGGGTTATACACAGACTGGTACACACGGGGGGGTTATACACAGACTGGTACATACGGGGGGGTTATACACAGACTGGTACACACGGGGGGGTTATACGCAGACTGGTATATATGGGGGGGTTATACACAGACTGGTACATACGGGGGGGTTATACACAGACTGGTACACACGGGGGGTTATACACAGACTGGTACATAGGGGGGGGTTATACACAGACTGCTACATTACATCCCATAATGTTTCCGTGCAGGTCTCTGGACAGATCTGGACATTTCCTACACTGGTTCTTTCCTTATGACGTTGGAAACCAAAATGAACTTGACCAAACTGGGCAAAGAGCCCATCAGTGAGGCCTTAAAAGTGGGAGAGATTGGAAAAGAGGGGTAAGTGACTTGTGTTTCTCTTGTCCCAGTGTCTGTGGGGGGCCCATGGGATTGTGCTGTTAATACTGGGGAACTCCAAAACTATGGGTGGGACCCAATATTGACCCTTCTGTGCTCCAAGTGACAATGTTCAATGTAAAATCCTCTAGAAGCAACTTCCCTCCACCTCTTCCTGCAAAATATCAACACTGTGGGCTCTCAGAACCCCTCAGCCTGCAGTGACTGCTAATATCCTTATCATTTACAGTAGGGGGTACATTATCCCTTATAATACATGAGTGATACTCAGAGTTCCCTGTATAACTCAGCCTGCAGCCTTGTGCCTTTATATGGGCACAGAACCCCTCAGTGACTGCTAATATCCTTATCATTTACAGTAGGGGGTACATTATCCCTTATAATACATGAGTGATACTCAGAGTTCCCTGTATAACTCAGCCTGCAGCCTTGTGCCTTTATATGGGCACAGAACCCCTCAGTGACTGCTAATATCCTTATCATTTACAGTAGGGGGTACATTACCCCTTATAATACATGAGTGATACTCAGAGTTCCCTGTATAACTCAGCCTGCAGTCTTGTGCCTTTATATGGGGGGCACAGAACCCCTCAGTGACTGCTAATATCCTTATCATTTACAGTAGGGGGTACATTACCCCTTATAATACATGAGTGATACTCAGAGTTCCCTGTATAACTCAGCCTGCAGCCTTGTGCCTTTATATGGGGGGCACAGAACCCCTCAGTGACTGCTAATATCCTTATCATTTACAGTAGGGGGCACATTATACCCCCTGCTATAAGTTCCTATAAGGAATTGTGCTTTGGAGCACCCCTGCTGTACAGGCTGAATGAGAGCACTACATTTACTGACACAGGAAGTGACTCAGGATGCTCTTTAGCTCAGCATTGTTGCTCGGTGTGACACTAGCGATAGAACTGAGCAGGGCGCTGTCAGGAGATGCTTTTGATATTATAAATGTATACAATTTACACAAAATAAACAGAACACCAAATGTATAAGTGCACACTGAGCAGCTTTATATAGTTATATGGGTAGGAATATTTGGCCTTTAAGTAAAAAAGCAGAGCTTTTGGCACAAACTTGCTGTACTTATTACACAAAGCAGTGCGGCCTTGTGGGCGGGGCCTGCCACTGAACCGCCTCTCAGCCTGTTTCTAATGCATCGGTTTGCACTAATTTCTTCTCCTATTTTCCCTGTGCTTTCCCCTGGGGGATCTCTCATGGAATGGTGAGTGCCTATTGGTCGCGTGATGCAGCTTGGTCTTTATTGCAGTGTATGTGTGTATGTGTCTGTGTGTGTTTATATATATATACACCTACATATACATACACCTCCTCTACAGCCCTGCCTTCTTTATCTGCCCTTCCCTGCAGCCCTGCCTTCTTTATCTGCCCTTCCCTGCAGCCCTGCCTTCTTTATCTGCCCTTCCCTGCAGCCCTGCCTTCTTTATCTGCCCTTCCCTACAGAGTCCTATGAGAAGCCTCCTGTAGCCAATCAAACCTTAGTAGCTTGGTAGGATTGGTTAAGGCTTGGCACCTTTTCCCTGTGTCCCCTCATTCCCCAAATCTCCCTTGTATGAGCCAGGGGTGGGAGTTGTGGGGCAGTAGTGCAAACCAGCTGGGCTCTTGGCATTTATCTGTAGAGATGCTGATACGCGTATTGTTCCGACAGTGCCAGGCCCCGGGCATATTACCTGGCAGACAGTGACGAGGAGTCCTCCAGCGCTGGTTCTTCTGATGAAGATGATGGAACTGAAGTAGCAGGAGAGAAGCAGCTGACTCCTGGCTCGGAGGGGTAAGTACAATGCAAACTTATATGCCTTCCAACCCTGTCAGATGCCTGTCTGGGGAATAAATGCCTAGGCCTCTGACTTATTCTCCTCGGCAGCACACTAACATTCTGCTATCGGCTTTCCCTCCCTGGGGGGGTGCAGGGCAAGGCTATTAGATACAAGGAAAATTTGCTAAGGACTGGGGAACTGCCCCCCAGCAGCTGCTCAGGGCTCTTTGGTTTATAGCTTTGCCCCTGATTGGCCACTTATAGGGTCCTATGTGTACTGTACCCACGGCAGAGTGCGGTGCCCATGTAACCACTGACCCATACGATCTCTGACCCGGCAGGTACTCGGGGGCACACAGAACCAGCAAGATCATGCGATTTGTGGACAAAATCACAAAGTCCAAGTATTTCCAGAAGGCCACTGAGACGGAGTTCATCAAGAAGAAGATAGAAGAGGTCTCTAATACCCCTCTGCTACTCACAGTGGAGGTGCAGGAGTGTCAAGGAACACTGGCAATTAACATTCCACCGCCCCCTACAGACCGGATATGGTGAGTGCAGCAGCAAAGTCATTGTGTGTGTGTGTGTGTGTGTATTAGAAAGTTTGGCACAAAAGATAACAGGGGTAAGTTTTTCATTTCCCAGGAACATGTGAGTACTGGGGGGTTTCTGATGTTTAGTGAAGCCGTATTTAGTTGTATGGAATGAAATCAAATGGGAAAAACTGTCTGTGCAACAATGTGGGTCCCCTTGTAATTGTGCTAATCTGAATGCATGTAACTGCTCAGTACTGGCAGCACCTAATTGGTTGTATTAGCTTGTTAAGCCTTTAAAGGAACAGTAACACCAAAAAATGTATATATTTCAAAGAAATCTAACTATAATGTACTGCTGCCATGCACTGGTAAAAGTTTTATGTTTGCTTCAGAAACACTACTAGAGTTTATATAAACCCTGCTGTGTAGCCATGGGGGCACCCATTCTAAAGAAGAAAAGGCACAGGTTATATAGCAGCTAACAGATAAACCCTGTAGAATACAACGGTGTCTTATCTGTTATCTGCTTTGTAACCTGTGCCTTTTCTCCTTTTTTCCAGCTTGAATGGCTGCCCCCGGGGCTACACATCAGCGTATTTATATAAACTATAGTAGTGTTTCTGAGGCAAACACCCCAGTTTTACCAGTGCAGGGCCACAGTACATTATATTTAAATTACTTTAAAACACTTTCATTTTTTGGTGTTACTGTTCCTTTAACTTCATAGGCAAGTGTGTCCAGTCATGAGAAAAGGTATTTAAGGTGGCCAATTGGAAGTTGTGCTTCTGCTTGGCTCTCCTCTAAAGAGTGACAGCATGGCATCCTCAAAGCAACTCTCAAAAGATCTGAAAACAAAGATTGTTTATGGGAAGGCTACAAAAAGCTCCGCTCTCAGAGGTTTAAACTGTCCGTTCCAACTGTAAGAAACGTAAGCAGGAAATGGAAGGCCACAGGCACAGTTGCTGTAAAACCCAGGTCTGGCCAGCCAAGAAAAATCCAGGAGCGGAAAATGGGGAGGATTGTGAGACTGGTTACAGACAAGCCAAAGATCACCCCCAGAACATCTTGCTGCGGACGGTGTATCTGTACATGGTTCTACAATTTAGCGCCATTTGCACAAAGACCATCTGTATGGCCGGGGGATGGGAAAGGAGCCCTTTCTGCACTTGTGCCAGAAACCCCGTTGCTTGTTGGAGGCAAAAGCTCATTTAGCCGCAGGCATTTGGTAACAAAGCGCTTTGGGCTGATGAGACACAAATGGAGTTATTTGCTCATAACAAAAAGCGATTTGTGTGGTGGAAGGAGAACAGCGCATTCCCAAAAATACCCCCTGCTACCGACTGTCACATTGGGTGGGGTCCCATCATGCTGTGGGACTGGGACCCTTGTTAAAGTTGAGGGTCAGATTAATTCACCCCAGTACCAACCAGTCGTGTGTGTGTGTGTATACCAATGTGATGTTCTTCATTCATTCGTTAGGTGTAACAGGCCTTCCTGGTAGCACCACACCAACCACCCCACTTGCCCCCACACTAACTACCCCACTTGGCTCAAGGGCTAGCCCTCTCTTGTCTCTGCTTTTCTTTTGAGTGTAAATAAAAGGCGCAGAATAATCCGTTGCCGTTCTGGTCCTTCCCCCAAGGTACGGCTTCCGGAAACCTCCTCATCTAGAACTGAAGGCCCGGCCCAAACTCGGGGAGCGGGAGGTGACGCTGGCCCATGTGACCGACTGGATAGAGCGGAAATTAGAGCACGAATTCCAGGTGAGACCCCCCTGCTCCCTGTAGTAATGGCTGTGGCTATGGGGCCGTGCCAGCGGGCACCAAGGCTCTCACCCCCAGTTTTACTGTGGGAGTCATGGGAAAATAACACAATGCTATTATGTTATTGGGACAGGGACCAATACTCATCTCCTGTGTCTCCCCTAGAAAATCTTCGTCATGCCAAACATGGATGATCTCTACGTTCCCATCATGCACTCTGCCATGGACCCACGTTCCTCAAAAGAAGCCGATTTGGAGGCCATAGACGTGCCATGAAATGTGAAGCCGCTCACTGTTAGCAGCAGTATTACCCTCTGCCTTCCTCCATCCTGTGCCCATTCCCACCCCGTGGCGCTGCTGGGTACTGAGGTGTGAGAGCCCGCGGTACAGCTAGCCCCTGCTGATTGGTTGGATTCAGCCCTCGCCGCCATTCCTCCCCTAAGGTGTAAGCTTTGTGGCCTTTATTGGGACTCCAGCACCATTTGGATCAGGACCTTTCTCTACAGATGATATGGCACCCTCTTCCCATAGGGACCAGGGTAGTGACTGTTGGGTGTAAGTACTGGCCGCCATGTTGTAAGGAATTGGGTCGTCCTTGCTGTTGTCATGGCAATGGTGCCAGCTGCCAGGTTACTGTATGCGGTACTGACAAGATGCCCTTTTGTATGGGAAGTAGGAGCCACCTATATGTTTGGAAATGCCAGCTGCCATTTTATACTGAGTTAAACCTAAAGCCACAGGTTCCCAGCACCGGGCCCAGTGCAGCAGGATAACCACTAGTGTTCAGCTTTATGCCCAGAACTTGCCTCACTTTGGGCACTTTATATGGCGCGTTGTCTGCTTCATATTGTGTAACAATTGTGCCCTTTGTGTACTCACCTCATGTGGCTGCTTGTGGGTAACTGGCACTTAAAAGCGTGGTGAAGGCTGTGGGTTTGGGGTTCCTTAGCGCCTCCCTGGCTCCAGCCGCGCCCTTGCACAGCCATTTTACTGGTGGGCATGGAACTCTGTCAATGAAGGAATATTTTTATCTCTAAAGTATTTGTAAGTGAGAGGAACTTGAGCAACAGCTACACACAGCCACGCCCCTTACACACAGCCACGCCCCTTGTCTTTTGCTTTGGATTATACTCTCCAGTTCTGGGTATCCCTTGTTTGGCCCTGTGGCCCTTAGCATGATTATTTGTTCCACTGCCAGTGTAGCATCTCTCCCAGAGTTTGGGGGGGGGGGGTCTAAAGAGGGGATCACAGGTGCAGCAGGACAAGGGTAAGCATGCAGCCCTGAATATGCCCCTCGGCACTACATAATCCTAGTGCAGCCCTTAATTTGCCCCCCCCCCCCCCCCCCCCCCGGCACTACCCTACTGCAGCCCTGGATATGCCCCCCCGGCACTACATAATCCTACTGCAGCCCTGGATATGCCCCCCCAGCACTACATAATCCTACTGCAGCCCTGGATATGCCCCCCCAGCACTACATAATTCTACTGCAGCCCTGGATATGCCCCCCCGACATTACATAATCCTACTGCAGCCCTGAATATGCCCCCTCGGCACTACATTACACTACTGCTGCCCTTGATGCCCCCCCCCGGCACTACACAATCCTACTGCAAATATTAATTACCCCCAAGAAGTGATTTGGCCCCTAAGCTACAGGGAAGAGTTCCTTGGTGCTACAGAGACCCCTTACATGCCTCCTACTGTCAGACTGTACCCCCCACAGTATGTGTGGGGGGTGGAGTTTGCAACCAAAGGGGCCAATGGCAGCATCGGCTGAGTTTGGGGGGGGGGGGGTCTAAAGAGGGGATCACAGGTGCAGCAGGACAAGGGTAAGCATGCAGCCCTGAATATGCCCCTCGGCACTACATAATCCTAGTGCAGCCCTTAATTTGCCCCCCCCCCCCCCCGGCACTACCCTACTGCAGCCCTGGATATGCCCCCCCCTGCCATTACACCATTACATTACCCTACTGCAGCCCTGGATATGCCCCCTCTGCACTACATTACCCTACTGCTGCCCTGGATGCCCCCCCCGGCACTACATAATCCTAGTGCAGCCCTGGATATGCCCCCCCAGCACTACATAATCCTACTGCAGCCCTGAATATGCCCCCTCGGCACTACATTACCCTACTGCTGCCCTGGATGCCCCCCCGGCACTACATAATTCTACTGCAGCCATGGATGGGCCCCCCCCAACATTACATAATCCTACTGCAGCCCTGAATATGCCCCCTCGGCACTACATTACACTACTGCTGCCCTGGATGCCCCCCCGGCACTACATAATCCTACTGCAGCCTTGGATGGGCCCCCCCCTTGGCACTACATAATCCTACTGCAGCCTTGGATGGGCCCCCCCCTTGGCACTACATAATCCTACTGCAAATATTAATTACCCCCAAGAAGTGATTTGACCCCTAAGCTACAGGGAAGAGTTCCTTGGTGCTACAGAGACCCCTTACATGCCTCCTACTGTCAGACTGTACCCCCCACAGTATGTGTGGGGGGTGGAGTTTGCAACCAAAGGGGCCAATGGCAGCATCGGCTGAGTCACATTGCCTGTATGGAGGAACCTGGGAACCAATCATAGGCTGGGCCCTAACTGTGCAATGGCGGAGCGTGGAAGTGAATATTTGCACCCGTTGGCATGGGCGCTTTCCCTTAGTGACGCCATGTTGTAATGAATATTTATTGTACAAATTGATAGCTTTGTGTGTGATACTCGGGGAAGGCGCCGGAAACACGATCTTGTGACGTACAATCAGACAATCCCATGTGAGGAGGTGGGAAGCACTTGGTTGGCATTCCTGTTGCTATGGCAGTGCCACCCTGGCACTCATACACATATATATTTATACATAGATTTTCTAGTGCTTGCTGGTTGTGAGAAACGTGCCAAGCGTATGATTTGCCCCAGGGCAGCTGATGAATTACAGGCAGGAAAATGCCATTTCATGATTATATATTTCTTTCTCTTATATTGTGTCTTTACATGATCTTACTTGGCCTTTAATTTAAATCTATTTGTTCTCTGTGTCACATGAAGGTATTTATTAGCAGCTGGAAAGCCAGCCTATTGGTTGCTAGAAAGTGGGAGTGTCGGTGCGGGAGCTGGCCCAGAGCTCTAGTGTAGACCCCCGCACTGGGGGTACTTTATATAATAAAGGGTCAAGAGTTCTCCATGAAGAGTTTGGGGTGCACTTAATGTTCTATTCCAGAACTGCAGGGAGGGAGGGGGGCATTGCATATATATGTCATCACTGTTAGTGCCCCCCGCTCCTGGGCTCAGCTCTTCCCTACATTCACTGTGATCCAGACACCCCAATAATCTACACACAGTTACACCCCAACACTAAGGCTGCTTAGCGACCTTCCAACTGCACTGAACTCTATGGGCCAAGGATATCGCTCCAATGGGAAAGAGAGCAGCCCAGGGGCAGGAAGTACAGAGAATCAGAGCTCTGTACCTGGTAAGTACTGGGGGGAGATTGGATTCACTTACCCAGGGGGGGGGGTTCCTGCCTGACCATGGGAAAGAGAGCAGCCCAGGAGCAGGAAGTACAGAGAATCAGAGCTCTGTACCTGGGTAAGTACTGGGGGGAGATTGGATTCACTTACCCAGGGGGGGGGGTTCCTGCCTGACCATGGGAAAGAGAGCAGCCCAGGAGCAGGAAGTACAGAGAATCAGAGCTCTGTACCTGGGTAAGTACTGGGGGGAGATTGGATTCACTTACCCAGGGGGAGGTTCCTGTCTGACCATGGGAAAGAGAGCAGCCCAGGAGCAGGAAGTACAGAGAATCAGAGCTCTGTTCCTGGGTAAGTACTGGGGGGAGATTGGATTCACTTACCCAGGGGGAGGTTCCTGCCTGACCATGGGAAAGAGAGCAGCCCAGGAGCAGGAAGTACAGAGAATCAGAGCTCTGTACCTGGGTAAGTACTGGGGGGAGATTGGATTCACTTACCCAGGGGGGGGTTCCTGCCTGACCATGGGAAAGAGAGCAGCCCAGGAGCAGGAAGTACAGAGAATCAGAGCTCTGTACCTGGGTAAGTACTGGGGGGAGATTGGATTCACTTACCCGGGGGGGGTTCCTGCCTGACCATGGGAAAGAGAGCAGCCCAGGAGCAGGAAGTACAGAGAATCAGAGCTCTGTACCTGGGTAAGTACTGGGGGGAGGATTGGCTTCACTTACCCAGGGGGGGGTTCCTGCCTGACCATGGGAAAGAGAGCAGCCCAGGAGCAGGAAGTACAGAGAATCAGAGCTCTGTACCTGGGTAAGTACTGGGGGGAGATTGGATTCACTTACCCAGGGGGAGGGGGTTCCTGCCTGACCATGGGAAAGAGAGCAGCCCAGGAGCAGGAAGTACAGAGAATCAGAGCTCTGTTCCTGGGTAAGTACTGGGGGGAGATTGGATTCACTTACCCAGGGGGAGGTTCCTGCCTGACCATGGGAAAGAGAGCAGCCCAGGAGCAGGAAGTACAGAGAATCAGAGCTCTGTACCTGGGTAAGTACTGGGGGGAGATTGGATTCACTTACCCAGGGGGAGGGGGTTCCTGCCTGACCATGGGAAAGAGAGCAGCCCAGGAGCAGGAAGTACAGAGAATCAGAGCTCTGTACCTGGGTAAGTACTGGGGGGAGATTGGATTCACTTACCCAGGGGGAGGTTCCTGCCTGACCATGGGAAAGAGAGCAGCCCAGGAGCAGGAAGTACAGAGAATCAGAGCTCTGTACCTGGGTAAGTACTGGGGGAGATTGGATTCACTTACCCAGGGGGGGGGGGGTTCCTGCCTGACCATGGGAAAGAGAGCAGCCCAGGAGCAGGAAGTACAGAGAATCAGAGCTCTGTACCTGGGTAAGTACTGGGGGGAGATTGGATTCACTTACCCAGGGGGAGGTTCCTGCCTGACCATGGGAAAGAGAGCAGCCCAGGAGCAGGAAGTACAGAGAATCAGAGCTCTGTACCTGGGTAAGTACTGGGGGGAGATTGGATTCACTTACCCAGGGGGAGGTTCCTGCCTGACCATGGGAAAGAGAGCAGCCCAGGAGCAGGAAGTACAGAGAATCAGAGCTCTGTACCTGGGTAAGTACTGGGGGGAGATTGGATTCACTTACCCAGGGGGGGGGGTTCCAGCCTGACCATGGGAAAGAGAGCAGCCCAGGAGCAGGAAGTACAGAGAATCAGAGCTCTGTACCTGGGTAAGTACTGGGGGGAGATTGGATTCACTTACCCAGGGGGGGGGGGGTTCCTGCCTGACCATGGGAAAGAGAGCAGCCCAGGAGCAGGAAGTACAGAGAATCAGAGCTCTGTACCTGGGTAAGTACTGGGGGGAGATTGGATTCACTTACCCGGGGGGGGGGGTTCCTGCCTGACCATGGGAAAGAGAGCAGCCCAGGAGCAGGAAGTACAGAGAATCAGAGCTCTGTAACTGGGCATGGTGGGTACAGAATGTTACGCCCCCGCTACTGAGCGAATAGGTACAGGGCCACATAATGTTCTGGCATGATTGGCACAATGAGATGTGTTTGCACCTGGGAGGGCACAGCACATTCTGTGGCAGCAAATGGCCCAGTCCACAGAGACCTTATCCGCACACCCTCTCTCTCAAAAGTTAATTTGTCCGGTGCACACTGCTAGAGGGATCGGCACCCTCCAAATACACTATAGCAAGAAAAAAGCATATGGCACTCAGGACTACAAACAAGGGTAATACCCTTTTAAAAGTTTACGCAATAAACTTTTAAAAGGGTATTACCCTTGTTTGTAGTCCTGAGTGCCATATGCTTTTTTCTTGCTATAGCAAATGGCCCAGTGCCAGGGGCACAGGATAGAGGTGATTGGCACATCACTCTGGGGCCTTGTACATCTCATTTCCTCTTAGTGCCCCCCCCCTATGTGTGGGTTGGTCTCTCCCCAGTCTGCATGTTCTCACATACTGTAAATTCTGTGTGCCCAAACTGCCCAATCCAGGTCATATGACTCAATGCACTAACTGTGGGCAGTGCCCCGTCTGTCTGCACTACATGTCTGGGTAATTCCAATAAACTGCTCCATTCTCCCCATGGTTCCTCCCTGCGCTCTCTTTCTGTCGGCAGCGTGTGTGGGTGACACGTATGTGCCCCATCCTCTACCCATGCCCCTTGGCAAGGTTACAGGGACTTGTCCAGGTAGTTTAAGTGGGGCATCAGTCAGCGAGTGAGAGCATAGGTGGGGGGAGTGAGCTATAGAAAGCAGCATTTTCTGAACTCCTGGTTGTTACTTTTTATACAATGTTTCAGGGGTCAGTCTCCCCCAGCGAGTCAGGTCTGTCAGGCTGCTGCCCTGTGTTACACTGTTTCAGGGGTCAGTCTCCCCCAGCGAGTCAGGTCTGTCAGGCTGCTGCCCTGTGTTACACTGTTTCAGGGGTCAGTCTCCCCCAGCGAGTCAGGTCTGTCAGGCTGCTGCCTTGTGTTACATTGTTTAGGGGGTCAGTCTCCCCCAGTGAGTCAGGTCTGTCAGGCTGCTGCCTTGTGTTACACTGTTTCAGGGGTCAGTCTCCCCCAGCGAGTCAGGTCTGTCAGGCTGCTGCCTTGTGTTACACTGTTTCAGGGGTCAGTCTCCCCCAGCGAGTCAGGTCTGTCAGGCTGCTGCCTTGTGTTACATTGTTTAGGGGGTCAGTCTCCCCCAGCGAGTCAGGTCTGTCAGGCTGCTGCCCTGTGTTACACTGTTTCAGGGGTCAGTCTCCCCCAGCGAGTCAGGTCTGTCAGGCTGCTGCCTTGTGTTACAGTGTTTCAGGGGTCAGTCTCCCCCAGTGAGTCAGGTCTGTCAGGCTGCTGCCTTGTGTTACACTGTTTCAGGGGTCAGTCTCCCCCAGCGAGTCAGGTCTGTCAGGCTGCTGCCTTGTGTTACACTGTTTCAGGGGTCAGTCTCCCCCAGCGAGTCAGGTCTGTCAGGCTGCTGCCTTGTGTTACACTGTTTCAGGGGTCAGTCTCTCCCAGTGAGTCAGGTCTGTCAGGCTGCTGCCTTGTGTTACACTGTTTCAGGGGTCAGTCTCCCCCAGCGAGTCAGGTCTGTCAGGCTGCTGCCTTGTGTTACAGTGTTTCAGGGGTCAGTCTCCCCCAGTGAGTCAGGTCTGTCAGGCTGCTGCCTTGTGTTACACTGTTTCAGGGGTCAGTCTCTCCCAGTGAGTCAGGTCTGTCAGGCTGCTGCCTTGTGTTACACTGTTTCAGGGGTCAGTCTCCCCCAGCGAGTCAGGTCTGTCAGGCTGCTGCCCTGTGTTACACAGTTTCAGGGGTCAGTCTCCCCAGCGAGTCAGGTCTGTCAGGCTGCTGCCCTGTGTTACACAGTTTCAGGGGTCAGTCTCCCCCAGCGAGTCAGGTCTGTCAGGCTGCTGCCTTGTGTTACAGTGTTTCAGGGGTCAGTCTCCCCCAGCGAGTCAGGTCTGTCAGGCTGCTGCCCTGTGTTACAGTGTTTCAGGGGTCAGTCTCCCCCAGCGAGTCAGGTCTGTCAGGCTGCTGCCCTGTGTTACACTGTTTCAGGGGTCAGTCTCCCCCAGCGAGTCAGGTCTGTCAGGCTGCTGCCCTGTGTTACACAGTTTCAGGGGTCAGTCTCCCCCAGCGAGTCAGGTCTGTCAGGCTGCTGCCTTGTGTTACACTGTTTCAGGGGTCAGTCTCCCCCACCGAGTCAGGTCTGTCAGGCTGCTGCCCTGTGTTACAGTGGTCAGTCTCCCCCAGCGAGTCAGGTCTGTCAGGCTGCTGCCTTGTGTTACACTGTTTCAGGGGTCAGTCTCCCCCAGCGAGTCAGGTCTGTCAGGCTGCTGCCTTGTGTTACACTGTTTCAGGGGTCAGTCTCCCCCACCGAGTCAGGTCTGTCAGGCTGCTGCCCTGTTTTACACTGTTTCAGGGGTCAGTCTCCCCCACCGAGTCAGGTCTGTCAGGCTGCTGCCTTGTGTTACACTGTTTCAGGGGTCAGTCTCCCCCAGCGAGTCAGGTCTGTCAGGCTGCTGCCTTGTGTTACACTGTTTCAGGGGTCAGTCTCCCCCAGCGAGTCAGGTCTGTCAGGCTGCTGCCTTGTGTTACACTGTTTCAGGGGTCAGTCTCCCCCAGTGAGTCAGGTCTGTCAGGCTGCTGCCTTGTGTTACACTGTTTCAGGGGGTCAGTCTCCCCCACCGAGTCAGGTCTGTCAGGCTGCTGCCTTGTGTTACACTGTTTCAGGGGTCAGTCTCCCCCAGCGAGTCAGGTCTGTCAGGCTGCTGCCTTGTGTTACACTGTTTCAGGGGTCAGTCTCCCCCACCGAGTCAGGTCTGTCAGGCTGCTGCCTTGTGTTACAGTGTTTCAGGGGTCAGTCTCCCCCAGCGAGTCAGGTCTGTCAGGCTGCTGCCTTGTGTTACACTGTTTCAGGGGTCAGTCTCCCCCAGCGAGTCAGGTCTGTCAGGCTGCTGCCTTGTGTTACACTGTTTCAGGGGTCAGTCTCCCCCAGCGAGTCAGGGCTGTCAGGCTGCTGCCTTGTGTTACAGTGTTTCAGGGGTCAGTCTCCCCCAGCGAGTCAGGTCTGTCAGGCTGCTGCCCTGTGTTACAGTGTTTCAGGGGTCAGTCTCCCCCAGTGAGTCAGGTCTGTCAGGCTGCTGCCCTGTGTTACATTGTTTCAGGGGTCAGTCTCCCCCACCGAGTCAGGTCTGTCAGGCTGCTGCCTTGTGTTACACTGTTTCAGGGGTCAGTCTCCCCCAGCGAGTCAGGTCTGTCAGGCTGCTGCCTTGTGTTACAGTGTTTCAGGGGTCAGTCTCCCCCACCGAGTCAGGTCTGTCAGGCTGCTGCCTTGTGTTACAGTGTTTCAGGGGTCAGTCTCCCCCAGCGAGTCAGGTCTGTCAGGCTGCTGCCTTGTGTTACACTGTTTCAGGGGTCAGTCTCCCCCAGCGAGTCAGGTCTGTCAGGCTGCTGCCCTGTGTTACACTGTTTCAGGGGTCGGTCTCCCCCAGCGAGTCAGGTCTGTCAGGCTGCTGCCTTGTGTTACAGTGTTTCAGGGGTCAGTCTCCCCCAGCGAGTCAGGTCTGTCAGGCTGCTGCCCTGTGTTACAGTGTTTCAGGGGTCAGTCTCCCCCAGCGAGTCAGGTCTGTCAGGCTGCTGCCTTGTGTTACAGTGTTTCAGGGGTCAGTCTCCCCCAGCGAGTCAGGTCTGTCACATCTGATTGGCTGTTAGTGGCTCTGCCCCCTTGTTCTAACCCCAAATCTGTAGCCAGCCAGTGACTGACTGTGTAACGTTAGGGAACCCCGACATTATAGTGCGAGACTGACAGCATTCTAACTGTAACCCAACAATACATCCCTAGGTCACGTCTGACTGGCTACTCTAATCCTAAGCAGCTCTGCAATATACTGTGTGTATATAAATATCTCACCCCCCCCCCACACACACACACATTATTGGGCTAATGCCAGCGGGGGTGAGGGGCAGATATTCTGGGCAAGTGGAAAAGCGCTTGCTGAAAATGCCACCCTACACCCCCGACATGTGGCTGCGCCCTAATGAATGGGATACGCGTGGGTGCAGGTACATGGAGCCCATATGCACAGCAGTTTGAAAGTCTCTCATTATTATGTGCATATGGGCTCCATGTACCTGCACCCACGCGTATCCCATTCATTAGGGCGCAGCCACATGTCGGGGGTGTAGGGTGGCATTTTCAGCAAGCGCTTTTCCACTTGCCCAGAATATCTGCCCCTCACCCCCGCTGGCATTAGCCTTATGGGCATATCACTGGGCCAAAACTTTCATCCTGCTGTTTGTTAAGCTTTCCCTTTCAGAACAAGTTCTCTCTGTGGGGCCCCGAGATGTACATGGGAAGCAACCTCTCTAGCAAGCCCTGTGTTCTACTGAAACAAACAGGGGCCCCCCCCCAGAGGCGCTTTCCCTGCGCAACTGTAGCGGGTAGTTAAAAGCGCAGCTCAGGGCGGGCTGAGACGCACCAGTTATAACCAGCCCATTGCTCTTGCGCTGCTGCTTGGCCAGCGAGGCCACTGGGGCAACTCACAGGTTCAAAGGCAGCGCGTAGGGGCCAACGGGGGATGAGAATAAGCCCCCCCCCCCCCCCCCCCCCAACAGACACGGTGGCAGGGGATGGGGGACCCAATAAAGACAAGACACAGGGATGGGGTTACCACACTTTATTGGTAGGGCAAGTGGCACATACAGTGTCCGCTCCTACGGCACCTTCCAGCCTGGCACCCACTCTTCTGGCACCTTCCAGCCTGGCACCCACTCTTCTGGCACCTTCCAGCCTGGCACCCACTCTTCTGGCACCTTCCAGCCTGAGAAAAAGATATACATGGGGTAAGTGATGCAAATGCCCCATATTACCCTGCCTACTGCTCTCAGAGTGTTAGAATCCTTGCATTAACCCCAGCAGCCTATCCTCTTGCCCTTCCCCTCCATACTCAGGCCCAGAGCCTCACTGCCCCGGCCCATACCCGGCCTCGCTGCCCCCCGGCCCATACCCGGCCTCGCTGCCCCCCGGCCCATACCCGGCCTCGCTGCCCCCCGGCCCATACCCGGCCTCGCTGCCCCCGGCCCATACCCGGCCTCGCTGCCCCCGGCATACCCGGCTCGCTGCCCCCGGCCCAATACCCGGCCTCGCTGCCCCGCCCATACCGGCCCGCTGCCCCGGCCATACCCGGCCTCGCTGCCCCCCGGCCCATACCGGCTCGCTGCCCCCGCCATACCCGCCCCGCTGCCCCGGCCCATACCGGCCCCGCTGCCCCCGGCCCCGCTGCCCCCCGGCCCATACCCGGCCTCGCTGCCCCCCGGCCCATACCCGGCCTCACTGCCCCCCGGCCCATACCCGGCCTCACTGCCCCCCGGCCCATACCCGGCTCGCTGCCCCCCGGCCATACCCCGGCCCCGCTGCCCCCGGCCCATACCGGCCCGCTGCCCCCCGGCCGCTGCCCCCCGGCCCATACCCGGCCCGGCCCCGGCCATACCCGCCTCACTGCCCCCCGGCCCATACCGGCCTCACTGCCCCCCGGCCCATACCCGGCCTCGCTGCCCCCCGGCCCATACCCGGCCTCGCCCCCGGCCCATACCCGGCCTCACTGCATACCTAGGCCCGGCCCATGGCATATTAATACCCGGCCCATACCCGGCCTCACTGCCCGGCCTTGCAATTACCCACAATCAGCCTCACACGCAGGGACCCAGGCGGCATCAGGTCGGAATTGTGACCTCATCAGCATCAGAAGTCTAACGCGCTAAACTCATCACCGTGCCGCCAACACCCTCTCATACCAACAACACGATCCCCGCAGCCTCCGGCCCAACTCACCTGCACTCCGGGAAAGGAAGCTCCGCGGCCTTCTGCGCTCCTTATATAGCCGCGCCGCGTCACCGCCATGTGACAGGGCTGGGGGCGGAGCGCTGGGACACAAAAAGACAGGAGCGCCCTCTGCTGTTTGGCGGGAGTTTGCGCACTATAAGCGGCGAAAGGCTCGGACTGTGCGTCAGTGAAATGAGCAAAAGGGTTTTATTCCCATCGCCTATTTACCCCGTTACCCCGAATATGTGTCCCTTAGCAACCGTGGCTATTCTTTGCCCTCATTCTGCTGCCAGCAAGCTGCGCCCTCCCCAATTGTCTGTAGCCGACGCGCCATTAGGAGCTTTTCTTGTGGGGGTTTCCTTGTCTGTCCCCCACCTACAACTGTTGGTCTTGCCCAAAGGGGCGGGATCAGAGTGGAGTTTCCTGGGCCTAATCCACTCCCTCCCAGGTGACGCCAGAAGGGGGCTGTCCGTGTTAGGGAACGCCTACCGGAAAAGCAGGAGCTTGTGTGTGGGGAATGGCGGTTCCTACCGGGATACTGAGCTTTATACCGTGAGCCCCGCAGGAACCGAGACATGGCGCCTCTGCTGGCCCTCCTGCTGCTCTTCCTCACGGTGAGTTTCCTGCCCCCCCCCCCGTACCTGCCCCCCCCCCGTACCTGCCCCCCCCCGTACCTGCCCCCCCCCGTACCTGCCCGGCTATCTGCCCCCCCCCCGTACCTGCCCGGCTATCTGCCCCCCCCCGTACCTGCCCGGCTATCTGCCCCCCCCGTACCTGCCCGGCTATCTGCCCCCCCCCCCGTACCTGCCCGGCTATCTGCCCCCCCCCCGTACCTGCCCGGCTATCTGCCCCCCCCCCCGTACCTGCCTGGCTATCTGCCCCCCCCCGTACCTGCCTGGCTATCTGCCCCCCCGTACCTGCCTGGCTATTGCCCCCCGTACCTGCCTGGCTATCTGCCCCCCCCGTACCTGCCTGGCTATCTGCCCCCCCCGTACCTGCCCGGCTATCTGCCCCCCCCGTACCTGCCCGGCTATCTGCCCCCCCCCCCGTACCTGCCCTGCTATCTGCCCCCCCCGTACCTGCCTGGCTATCTGCCCCCCCCGTACCTGCCTGGCTATCTGCCCCCCCCCGTACCTGCCTGGCTATCTGCCCCCCCGTACCTGCCCTGCTATCTGCCCCCCCCGTACCTGCCTGGCTATCTGCCCCCCCCGTACCTGCCTGGCTATCTGCCCCCCCCGTACCTGCCTGGCTATCTGCCCCCCCGTACCTGCCCTGCTATCTGCCCCCCCGTACCTGCCCGGCTATCTGCCCCCCCCGTACCTGCCCTGCTATCTGCCCCCCCCCGTACCTGCCTGGCTATCTGCCCCCCCCGTACCTGCCCTGCTATCTGCCCCCCCGTACCTGCCCGGCTATCTGCCCCCCCCGCCCGTACCTGCCCTGCTATCTGCCCCCCCCCGTACCTGCCCGGCTATCTGCCCCCCCGTACCTGCCCGCTATCTGCCCCCGTACCTGCCCGGCTATCTGCCCCCCCGTACCTGCCGCTATCTGCCCCCCCTACCTGCCCGGCTATCTGCCCCCCGTACCTGCCCGGCTATCTGCCCCCCCCGTACCTGCCCGGCTATCTGCCCCCCCCCCGTACCTGCCCGGCTATCTGCCCCCCCCGTACCTGCCCGGCTATCTGCCCCCCCCGTACCTGCCCGGCTATCTGCCCCCCCCGTACCTGCCCGGCTATCTGCCCCCCCCCGTACCTGCCCGGCTATCTGCCCCCCCCCGTACCTGCCCGGCTATCTGCCCCCCCCCGTACCTGCCCGGCTATCTGCCCCCCCCCCCCCCGTACCTGCCCGGCTATCTGCCCCCCCCCGTACCTGCCCGGCTATCTGCCCCCCCCGTACCTGCCCGGCTATCTGCCCCCCCCGTACCTGCCCGGCTATCTGCCCCCCCCGTACCTGCCGGCTATCTGCCCCCCCCGTACCTGCCCCTTAGTCACTTGTCTGGGTTCCATCCCCACTTTCCTACCCGCTATCTCCCTGCCTCACTGCTCCTCCCCTATACCCCCCATATGTCTCCCGCCTGCCCCCCATATGTCTCCCGCCTGCCCCCCATATGTCTCCCGCCTGCCCCCCATATGTCTCCCGCCTGCCCCCCATATGTCTCCCGCCTGCCCCCTGTACGGGCACTGGGAGGGGGTAGGTGCCGATCACAGTGCAATATATGCTGTACCGTATGGGCGCTGGGAGGGGGGTAGGTGCAGATCACGGGGCAATATATGCTGTACCGTATGGGCGCTGGGAAGGGGTAGGTGCAGATCACGGGGCAATATATGCTGTACCGTATGGGCGCTGGGAGGGGGGTAGGTGCAGATCACGGGGCAATATATGCTGTACCGTATGGGCGCTGGGAAGGGGTAGGTGCCGATCACGGGGCAATATATGCTGTACCGTATGGGCGCTGGGAAGGGGTAGGTGCAGATCACGGGGCAATATATGCTGTACCGTATGGGCGCTGGGAAGGGGTAGGTGCCGATCACGGGGCAATATATGCTGTACCGTATGGGCACTGGGAGGGGGTAGGTGTCTGCGTCTGTGTTTGTTCTGTATCTGAGAAAGGAAAATATTTGCTTCTAGAACGTTCAGTTCTCCATGTGGGACGGGGAGGTCTCTGTGCCCAGCGCTGGTACTGCCCCAGCCTCTTTGTGCAACTTATCTGCCCCCGGGCACTAGGGGCAAGCCTTCTGTCACGCTGTGCCCCTGTGGGTGGGAAGGTACTGCCGTGCTGTGGCCCCTGTGGGTAGGTGGGAAGGCGCTGCCGCACTGTGGGTGGGTGGGAAGGCGCTGCCACATTGTGCCCCTGTGGGTGGGAAGGCGCTGCCACGTGGTTCCCCGTGGGTGGGAAGGCGCTGCCACATTGTGCCCCTGTGGGTGGGAAGGCACTGCCACGTGGTTCCCCGTGGGTGGGAAGGCGCTGCCACGTGGTTCCCTGTGGGTGGGTGGGAAGGCGCTGCCACGTGGTTCCCTGTGGGTGGGTGGGAAGGCGCTGCCACGTGGTTCCCTGTGGGTGGGTGGGAAGGCGCTGCCACGTGGTTCCCTGTGGGTGGGTGGGAAGGCGCTGCCGCGTGGTTCCCTGTGGGTGGGTGGGAAGGCGCTGCTGCCCTGTGGGTGGGTGGGAAGGTGCTGCCACGTGGTTCCCCGTGGGTGGGTGGGAAGGCGCTGCCGCCCTGTGGGTGGGTGGGAAGGTGCTGCCACGTGGTTCCCTGTGGGTGGGTGGGAAGGCGCTGCCGCCCTGTGGGTGGGTGGGAAGGTGCTGCCACGTGGTTCCCCGTGGGTGGGTGGGAAGGCGCTGCCACGTGGTTCCCCATGGGTGGGTGGGAAGGCGCTGCCACCCTGTGGGTGGGAAGGCGCTGCCACATTGTGCCCGGTGGGTGGGTGGGAAGGCGCTGCCATGTTGTGCCCCGTGGGTGGGTGGGAAGACGCTGCAGCCCTGTGGCCCCTGTGGGTGTGAAGGCACTGCCGCGCTGTTGCCCTTGTGGGTGGGTGGGAAGGCGCTGCCACGCTGTTCTTGCCCCATATGCTGGCAGCCCCCCTGCCGCACACAGAGCCGACACACAGGCGCCACATAAGAAACCAACGTGTGGCTGCAGCTCTCTGCGCTGTTTCTGCCCCTGAGGTTTCCTGACAAACTGGCAGAAATGGGCACTTAGTGGGGCCGCCAGGCTGATGCCAGTCAGAGCTCTCTGTGCCACTAGTGCCATGTATTGTCTCTGCGCTGGCAGAATTGCCCTTCCAGCTGGAGGGTCCCAGCTCCTACGCTGAAATCATGTCAGGGGCCCTCCTGCCTAAGAGACACGTGGGTAGAACATGCCCAGGCCCCCAGCTGTTCTTGTGCCCCCAGAGGCAGCCATTTTGTCCTGTGCAGTGCCACCCCTCATGCCAACTATCTGCCATGCTCACCAGTCACATGGGCGGCCCTCCTGCTCTGTGGTGCCACCTGGTGGCTGAGGAGGATTCAGCTACATGTTAACCCCTTGTTTGTATAATGGATTGCTGGGCAGGTGGGCTAACAATCTATTTGTGGTTTTGCAGTGGGGGGGGAGCGGCAGTACCACAGTCTCCCTGCCAGAGACGCTGCTCTTTGTCTCCACGCTGGATGGGAGCCTTCACGCCATCAGTAAGCGCACTGGCGCCATCAGGTGGTCCCTGAAAGAAGGTAAAAGGGGGGTTCTGCTGGGGGGGGGGGGATTGTCCTGCGCCATTTTGTTCCTTGTGTGTCCTGTAATGCATCAGTCAGGGGGTACAGGGGGGCCCCAGCCCCGCAGCAGGGAGGGTAGAAGCTCATCGTGCCCATGCACTCGCCGGTGAGGAGCCCCCTTAGTCCCTAACAAGTTCTGTACTGAAATCAGCGCGTCCCCTTCTTTATCAGCCCCCAGAATGGCCGGGGTGAAACTATGCGCCCCCCTAGCCCCCCACTTTATCACTACTCCCTGGCCTCACAGATACACTGGTGCTTTATCCACGACCCCTATAGCCCCACCCCCCACTTTATCACTACTCCCTGGCCTCACAGATACACCGCTGCTTTATCCACGACCCCTATAGCCCCACTGCCCCACTCCCCACTTTATCACTACTCCCTGGCCTCACAGATACACCGCTGCTTTATCCACGACCCCTATAGCCCCACTGCCCCACTCCCCACTTTATCACTACTCCCTGGCCTCACAGATACACCGGTGCTTTATCCACGACCCCTATAGCCCCACTGCCCCACTCCCCACTTTATCACTACTCCCTGGCCTCACAGATACACCGGTGCTTTATCCACGACCCCTATAGCCCCACCCCCCACTTTATCACTACTCCCTGGCCTCACAGATACACCGGTGCTTTATCCACGACCCCTATAGCCCCACTCCCCACTTTATCACTACTCCCTGGCCTCACAGATACACCGCTGCTTTATCCACGACCCCTATAGCCCCACCCCCACTTTATCACTACTCCCTGGCCTCACAGATACACCGCTGCTTTATCCACGACCCCTATAGCCCCACTCCCCACTTTATCACTACTCCCTGGCCTCACAGATACACCGCTGCTTTATCCACGACCCCTATAGCTCCACCCCCACTTTATCACTACTCCCTGGCCTCACAGATACACTGGTGCTTTATCCACGACCCCTATAGCCCCACCCCCCACTTTATCACTACTCCCTGGCCTCACAGATACACCGCTGCTTTATCCACGACCCCTATAGCTCCACCCCCCACTTTATCACTACTCCCTGGCCTCACAGATACACCGCTGCTTTATCCACGACCCCTATAGCCCCACCCCCCACTTTATCACTACTCCCTGGCCTCACAGATACACCGGTGCTTTATCCACGACCCCTATAGCTCCCCTGCCCCACTCCCCACTTTATCACTACTCCCTGGCCTCACAGATACACTGGTGCTTTATCCACGACCCCTATAGCCCCACCCCCCACTTTATCACTACTCCCTGGCCTCACAGATACACCGCTGCTTTATCCACGACCCCTATAGCCCCACCCCCCACTTTATCACTACTCCCTGGCCTCACAGATACACCGCTGCTTTATCCACGACCCCTATAGCCCCACCCCCCACTTTATCACTACTCCCTGGCCTCACAGATACACTGGTGCTTTATCCACGACCCCTATAGCCCCACCCCCCACTTTATCACTACTCCCTGGCCTCACAGATACACCGCTGCTTTATCCACGACCCCTATAGCCCCACCCCCCACTTTATCACTACTCCCTGGCCTCACAGATACACCGGTGCTTTATCCACGACCCCTATAGCCCCACCCCCCACTTTATCACTACTCCCTGGCCTCACAGATACACCGCTGCTTTATCCACGACCCCTATAGCCCCACCCCCCACTTTATCACTACTCCCTGGCCTCACAGATACACTGGTGCTTTATC
Organism: Xenopus tropicalis; assembly: GCF_000004195.4. NCBI lineage: Eukaryota > Metazoa > Chordata > Amphibia > Anura > Pipidae > Xenopus > Xenopus tropicalis. Next base: position 51,691,799 of record NC_030686.2, read on the forward strand.
CACGACCCCTATAGCTCCACCCCCCACTTTATCACTACTCCCTGGCCTCACAGATACACTGGTGCTTTATCCACGACCCCTATAGCCCCACTGCCCCACTCCCCACTTTATCACTACTCCCTGGCCTCACAGATACACCGGTGCTTTATCCACGACCCCTATAGCTCCCCTGCCCCACTCCCCACTTTATCACTACTCCCTGGCCTCACAGATACACCGGTGCTTTATCCACGACCCCTATAGCTCCCCTGCCCCACTCCCCACTTTATCACTACTCCCTGGCCTCACAGATACACCGGTGCTTTATCCACGACCCCTATAGCTCCCCTGCCCCACTCCCCACTTTATCACTACTCCCTGGCCTCACAGATACACCGGTGCTTTATCCACGACCCCTATAGCTCCCCTGCCCCACTCCCCACTTTATCACTACTCCCTGGCCTCACAGATACACCGGTGCTTTATCCACGACCCCTATAGCCCCACTGCCCCACTCCCCACTTTATCACTACTCCCTGGCCTCACAGATACACCGGTGCTTTATCCACGACCCCTATAGCCCCACTGCCCCACTCCCCACTTTATCACTACTCCCTGGCCTCACAGATACACTGGTGCTTTATCCACGACCCCTATAGCCCCACTGCCCCACTCCCCACTTTATCACTACTCCCTGGCCTCACAGATACACTGGTGCTTTATCCACGACCCCTATAGCTCCCCTGCCCCACTCCCCACTTTCACTACTCCCTGGCCTCACAGATACACTGGTGCTTTATCCACGACCCCTATAGCCCCACTGCCCCACTCCCCACTTTATCACTACTCCCTGGCCTCACAGATACACCGGTGCTTTATCCACGACCCCTATAGCTCCCCTGCCCCACTCCCCACTTTATCACTACTCCCTGGCCTCACAGATACACTGGTGCTTTATCCACGACCCCTATAGCCCCACTGCCCCACTCCCCACTTTATCACTACTCCCTGGCCTCACAGATACACTGGTGCTTTATCCACGACCCCTATAGCCCCACTCCCCACTTTATCACTACTCCCTGGCCTCACAGATACACTGGTGCTTTATCCACGACCCCTATAGCCCCACTCCCCACTTTATCACTACTCCCTGGCCTCACAGATACACCGGTGCTTTATCCACGACCCCTATAGCTCCCCTGCCCCACTCCCCACTTTATCACTACTCCCTGGCCTCACAGATACACCGGTGCTTTATCCACGACCCCTATAGCTCCACTCCCCACTTTATCACTACTCCCTGGCCTCACAGATACACCGGTGCTTTATCCACGACCCCTATAGCTCCACCCCCCACTTTATCACTACTCCCTGGCCTCACAGATACACCGGTGCTTTATCCACGACCCCTATAGCCCAAATACACAGCTCCAGGCAACGAGGCTCCCAGGAAGGCCTGAGCCATGTTCCTACCGACCGCTTAAAGCCCCCCTGCCAACAACTCTAACCATCCGGCGTAAAGCTGGCACCATAGCACCCTACTCCCCTGCTGCCCTTACTCACCCTACTCACCCTACTCCCCCGCTGCCCTTACTCACCCTACTCACCCTACTCCCCCGCTGCCCTTACTCACCCTACTCACCCTACTCCCCCGCTGCCCTTACTCACCCTACTCCCCCGCTGCCCTTACTCACCCTACTCACCCTACTCCCCCGCTGCCCTTACTCACCCTACTCCCCCGCTGCCCTTACTCACCCTACTCCCCCGCTGCCCTTACTCACCCTACTCCCCCGCTGCCCTTACTCACCTACTCCCCCGCTGCCCTTACTCACCCTACTCCCCCGCTGCCCTTACTCACCCTACTCCCCCGCTGCCCTTACTCACCCTACTCCCCCGCTGCCCTTACTCACCCTACTCCCCCGCTGCCCTTACTCACCCTACTCCCCCGCTGCCCTTACTCACCCTACTCCCCCGCTGCCCTTACTCACCCTACTCCCCCGCTGCCCTTACTCACCCTACTCCCCCGCTGCCCTTACTCACCCTACTCCCCCGCTGCCCCTTACTCACCCTACTCCCCCGCTGCCCTTACTCACCCTACTCCCCGCTGCCCTTACTCACCCCTACTCCCCTACTCCCCCCTACTCACCCTACTCCCCCTACTCCCCCGCTGCCCTTACTCGCCCTACTCCCCCGCTGCCCTTACTCGCCCTACTCCCCCGCTGCCCTTACTCGCCCTACTCCCCCGCTGCCTTACTCGCCCTACTCCCCCGCTGCCCTTACTCGCCCTACTCCCCCCGCTGCCCTTACTCACCCTACACCCCCGCTGCCCTTACTCACCCTACTCCCCCGCTGCCCTTACTCACCCCTACTCCCCCGCTGCCCTTACTCACCCTACTCACCCTACTCCCCCGCTGCCCTTACTCACCCTACTCACCCGCTGCCCTTACTCGCTCTACTCCCCCGCTGCCCTTACTCGCCCTACTCCCCCCGCTGCCCTTACTCACCCTACTCCCCCGCTGCCCTTACTCACCCTACTCACCCTACTCCCCCGCTGCCCTTACTCACCCTACTCACCCGCTGCCCTTACTCGCTCTACTCCCCCGCTGCCCTTACTCGCCCTACTCCCCCGCCGCCCTTACTCGCCCTACTCCCCCGCCGCCCTTACTCGCCCTACTCCCCCGCCGCCCTTACTCGCCCTACTCCCCCGCCGCCCTTACTCGCCCTACTCCCCCGCCGCCCTTACTCGCCCTACTCCCCCGCCGCCCTTACTCGCCCTACTCCCCCGCCGCCCTTACTCACCCTACTCCCCCGCCGCCCTTACTCACCCTACTCCCCCGCCGCCCTTACTCACCCTACTCCCCCGCCGCCCTTACTCACCCTACTCCCCCCCCCCCCCCCCCCCCCCCCTTACTCACGACTAGGCTTCCGCTCCGGGGTAACCAACACTTACCACAATTCAGGTCACTACACAACGTCATGTATTGGCCTCGTCACAATATTAAATCCCTGGGAGATCTAGTGGATCCCTCAGCCTTCCCAACACGCACAGACCCGAGAGAAACTCTGCAACCAACTCTCCCCCGTTATAAATATTTGCAGCTGCGATCAGCATTCAGGGTCCCAAACCCCTCCGCTCCGCACAGATATGGGGGCTCCCCAGTACCAGCACTCACCCAAGGTGATTGGGATCAGGCACCATGTACAACTATCTCATATCTACTGGAGATTAATACAGTACATCCCCTGTATATGGGCACAGAACCCCTCAGTGACTGCTAATATCCTTATCATTTACAGTAGGGGGTACATTATCCCTTATAATACATGAGTGATACTCAGAGTTCCCTGTATAACTCAGCCTGCAGCCTTGTGCCTTTATATGGGGGGCACAGAACCCCTCAGTGACTGCTAATATCCTTATCATTTACAGTAGGGGGTACATTATCCCTTATAATACATGAGTGATACTCAGAGTTCCCTGTATAACTCAGCCTGCAGCCTTGTGCCTTTATATGGGGGGCACAGAACCCCTCAGTGACTGCTAATATCCTTATCATTTACAGTAGGGGGTACATTATCCCTTATAATACATGAGTGATACTCAGAGTTCCCTGTATAACTCAGCCTGCAGCCTTGTGCCTTTATATGGGGGGCACAGAACCCCTCAGTGACTGCTAATATCCTTATCATTTACAGTAGGGGGTACATTATCCCTTATAATACATGAGTGATACTCGGGGTCAGGCTCTTGCCCTATTCCCATGTATGTGTTGCCCTGGGGCAGGTAGAATTGGGCAGGTTCCAGCCCTTGGGAGACATTTGATTGGTGGGATTCCAATAAAGGCTTTTCTTGCTCTTCTCTCTGCAGATCCAGTCCTGCAAGTTCCGACGCATGTAGCAGAGTAAGTTCTTTATCCTATTGGCCTCTACTATTGGCTGCATTCTCTGAGCGCTGTGACTCCTTCCTCTGCCTGGTGCTGTTGGACTACAACTCCCATCATTCTTTCAGCCTAAATGATAAGTTGAAGGAATGCTGGGGGTTCTAGTCCAGAAACATCTTGGGCTGAATGATAAGAAATAGGCAATGATTTATACCGGTTTCAGCGGGAACAGAGGTTGTCTGGGGCCCAAGTAAGAGCTTATATACTGTGGGGAGGCCACTGAGCAACTATAGTAGCCATATGGGCATGAAGCAGTGCCGCCATGTCGCAGCTGATGGAAGCTGGGCATAGTACTGGGCCCCACTGGCGTAACTATATGCTACTGGGCCCCACTGACGTAACTATACGCTACTGGGCCCCACTGGCGTAACTATACTCTACTGGGCCCCACTGGCGTAACTATACTCTACTGGGCCCCACTGGCGTAACTATACTCTACTGGGCCCCACTGGCGTAACTGTACGCTACTGGGCCCCACTGGCGTAACTGTATGCTACTGGGCCCCACTGGCGTAACTGTATGCTACTGGGCCCCACTGGCGTAACTGTATGCTACTGGGCCCCACTGGCGTAACTGTGTGCTACTGGGCCCCACTGGCGTAACTGTGTGCTACTGGGCCCCACTGGCGTAACTGTGTGCTACTGGGCCCACTGGCGTAACTGTGTGCTACTGGGCCCCACTGGCGTAACTGTGTGCTACTGGGCCCCACTGGCGTAACTGTGTGCTACTGGGCCCCACTGGCGTAACTGTGTGCTACTGGGCCCCACTGGCGTAACTGTGTGCTACTGGGCCCCACTGGCGTAACTGTGTGCTACTGGGCCCCACTGGCGTAACTGTGTGCTACTGGGCCCCACTGGCGTAACTGTATGCTACTGGGCCCCACTGGCGTAACTGTATGCTACTGGGCCCCACTGGCGTAACTGTGTGCTACTGGGCCCCACAGTAAATTAATTTAGGGCCCCAAAACATTGCTATATCCTATCATGTTATATTGAAATGACTTATTGATTAGGGGCCCCTCCATTCCTGGGGCTCTGCAGTAACCCCACAGGGCCCCATATTGTGCTTGTGCCCAGCCTGCCGGCCTTCACTGTAGCAGCACCCACTGCCTGCCGGCCTTCACTATAGCAGCACCCACTGCCTGCCCGCCTTCACTGTGGCAGCACCCATGTCACCCACCCATATACTTGCTATGCTTTCAGGCCGGCTTTCCTCCCCGACCCCAACGATGGCAGCCTCTACACTCTGGGGAGCAAGAACAAGGAAGGGCTGACGGTAAGTAGCTATTCCCCTTCCTCTGTAAGGGGGCGCTGTAGGCTCAGCTTAGGGGGGGGGTCAGATAGGGTCTGTGCCACTGTGACAGAATGCTCTGTTATACGGATAGCTAGAATCTCAGCCATAAAGCAGGGCAGGACTGCTGCTTACAATGGGGGGGATCAGATAGGATCTGTGCCACTGTGACAGAATGCTCTGTTATACAGATAGCTAGAATCTCAGCCATAAAGCAGGGCAGGACTGCTGCTTACAATGGGGGGGATCAGATAGGATCTGTGCCACTGTGACAGAATGCTCTGTTATACAGATTGCTAGAATCTCAGCCATAAAGCAGGGCAGGACTGCTGCTTACAATGGGGGGGGGGGGGGATCAGATAGGATCTGTGCCACTGTGACAGAATGCTCTGTTATACAGATAGCTAGAATCTCAGCCATAAAGCAGGGCAGGACTGCTGCTTACAATGGGGGGATCAGATAGGATCTGTGCCACTGTGACAGAATGCTCTGTTATACAGATAGCTAGAATCTCAGCCATAAAGCAGGGCAGGACTGCTGCTTACAATGGGGGGGGGGGATCAGATAGGATCTGTGCCACTGTGACAGAATGCTCTGTTATACAGATAGCTAGAATCTCAGCCATAAAGCAGGGCAGGACTGCTGCTTACAATGGGGGGGATCAGATAGGATCTGTGCCACTGTGACAGAATGCTCTGTTATACAGATAGCTAGAATCTCAGCCATAAAGCAGGGCAGGACTGCTGCTTACAATGGGGGGATCAGATAGGATCTGTGCCACTGTGACAGAATGCTCTGTTATACGGATAGCTAGAATCTCAGCCATAAAGCAGGGCAGGACTGCTGCTTACAATGGGGGGGATCAGATAGGATCTGTGCCACTGTGACAGAATGCTCTGTTATACAGATAGCTAGAATCTCAGCCATAAAGCAGGGCAGGACTGCTGCTTACAATGGGGGGATCAGATAGGATCTGTGCCACTGTGACAGAATGCTCTGTTATACAGATAGCTAGAATCTCAGCCATAAAGCAGGGCAGGACTGCTGCTTACAATGGGGGGATCAGATAGGATCTGTGCCACTGTGACAGAATGCTCTGTTATACAGATAGCTAGAATCTCAGCCATAAAGCAGGGCAGGACTGCTGCTTACAATGGGGGGATCAGATAGGATCTGTGCCACTGTGACAGAATGCTCTGTTATACAGATAGCTAGAATCTCAGCCATAAAGCAGGGCGGGACTGCTGCTTACAATGGGGGGGATCAGATAGGATCTGTGCCACTGTGACAGAATGCTCTGTTATACAGATAGCTAGAATCTCAGCCATAAAGCAGGGCAGGACTGCTGCTTACAATGGGGGGATAGGATCTGTGCCACTGTGACAGAATGCTCTGTTATACAGATAGCTAGAATCTCAGCCATAAAGCAGGGCAGGACTGCTGCTTACAATGGGGGGATCAGATAGGATCTGTGCCACTGTGACAGAATGCTCTGTTATACAGATAGCTAGAATCTCAGCCATAAAGCAGGGCAGGACTGCTGCTTACAATGGGGGGGGGGGGGGGGGGGATCAGATAGGATCTGTGCCACTGTGACAGAATGCTCTGTTATACAGATAGCTAGAATCTCAGCCATAAAGCAGGGCAGGACTGCTGCTTACAATGGGGGGATCAGATAGGATCTGTGTCACTGTGACAGAATGCTCTGTTATACAGATAGCTAGAATCTCAGCCATAAAGCAGGGCAGGACTGCTGCTTACAATGGGGGGGGATAGGATCTGTGCCACTGTGACAGAATGCTCTGTTATACAGATAGCTAGAATCTCAGCCATAAAGCAGGGCAGGACTGCTGCTTACAATGGGGGGATCAGATAGGATCTGTGCCACTGTGACAGAATGCTCTGTTATACAGATAGCTAGAATCTCAGCCATAAAGCAGGGCAGGACTGCTGCTTACAATGGGGGGATCAGATAGGATCTGTGCCACTGTGACAGAATGCTCTGTTATACAGATAGCTAGAATCTCAGCCATAAAGCAGGGCAGGACTGCTGCTTACAATGGGGGGATCAGATAGGATCTGTGCCACTGTGACAGAATGCTCTGTTATACAGATAGCTAGAATCTCAGCCATAAAGCAGGGCAGGACTGCTGCTTACAATGGGGGATCAGATAGGATCTGTGCCACTGTGACAGAATGCTCTGTTATACAGATAGCTAGAATCTCAGCCATAAAGCAGGGCAGGACTGCTGCTTACAATGGGGGGATCAGATAGGATCTGTGCCACTATGACAGAATGCTCTGTTATACAGATAGCTAGAATCTCAGCCATAAAGCAGGGCAGGACTGCTGCTTACAATGCGGGGGGGGGATCAGATAGGATGGAAATAAGTCTGGCAACCTAACCCAATTTGAGTATCCCAGCCCTGCTTTATGGCTAAGTTGCCAGACTTATTTCCATAATCAATATAAACTGGATACTTTTGGTAGGAAGGGGTGGGTACAATTCTGTTCTTCCTGCCTGGCAGGTAAGTGGCCGCACACCCTATCAGCTAGGGGCAACTCTCTGTGGGACTGTTGCTGCAATGCAGTGGGTAGCTGTGTGTGACTTGCCCCATAGCAAACAATGGTTCCTATTTATTGCAGCTATAAATCTCACAGTCGCAGGAGGGAGGGGCTCTTTGGGGAAACACTGAGACTGTGACCCGGACATGCCGGAGCCTGCATCCCCCCCGGACCCCCACTCGGCAATTCTTTCACTCACTCTGTGCTTTTCTCTTCCCACAGAAACTGCCATTTACAATCCCAGAGTTGGTCCAGGCCTCTCCCTGCCGGAGCTCAGACGGTGTCTTGTACATGGGTGAGTCCCGCTAATGCCCCTGCAGTAGCCCCGCCCCCTGACTGGAGCTGCCAGACTGATCCGGGAGGGGCTCTGTGAGATCAGCGCCCAAGCGCTGCAGGCTGCCACCCTCCCCAAGGGCACTGGGGTTTCCTTATTGGGGCAGTTCTACTGATTTACCCCCCCCCCCCCCGTCCCATTGCAGGCAAGAAGCAGGACATTTGGTTCGTCATTGACCTGGTGACTGGGGAGAAGCAACAGACTCTGACGTCCTCCTTCACCGACAGTCTCTGTCCGTCCACCTCGCTGCTCTACCTGGGCAGGACAGGTACCCAGAGAGATACCATGGCACATAGGGACCCCCTGTACTAAGCACAATTCAGCAGGAACAGCCCCCTAAGTTTGCCCATAGCCTGTACAGAGAGATACCATAAAACTATGGCACATAGGGATTCCCCTGTACTAAGCACAATTCAGCAGGAACAGCCCCCTAAGTTTGCCCATAGCCTGTACAGAGAGATACCATAAAACTATGGCACATAGGGATTCCCCTGTACTAAGCACGATTCAGCAGGAACAGCCCCCTAAGTTTGCCCATAGCCTGTACAGAGAGATACCATAAAACTATGGCACATAGGGATTCCCCTGTACTAAGCACAATTCAGCAGGAACAGCCCCCTAAGTTTGCTCATAGCCTGTACATAGAGATACCATAAAACTATGGCACATAGGGATTCCCCTGTACTAAGCACAATTCAGCAGGAACAGCCCCCTAAGTTTGCCCATATCCTGTACAGAGAGATACCATAAAACTTTGGCACATAGGGATTCCCCTGTACTAAGCACAATTCAGCAGGAACAGCCCCCTAAGTTTGCCCATATCCTGTACAGAGAGATACCATAAAACTATGGCACATAGGGATTCCCCTGTACTAAGCACAATTCAGCAGGAACAGCCCCCTAAGTTTGCCCATAGCCTGTACAGAGAGATACCATAAAACTATGGCACATAGGGATTCCCCTGTACTAAGCACAATTCAGCAGGAACAGCCCCCTAAGTTTGCCCATAGCCTGTACAGAGAGATACCATAAAACTATGGCACATAGGGATTCCCCTGTACTAAGCACAATTCAGCAGGAACAGCCCCCTAAGTTTGCCCATATCCTTGCTGATGCCGTGGGTTTGCGTTACAGAATACACCATCACTATGTACGACACGAAGAATAAGGAGCTGCGCTGGAACGCCACGTATCATGACTATGCCGCCACCCTGCCCGACGAGGGCACCGAATACAGTAAGTGCAGCCCAATCTCGCTAGGTGGGAGAGGCCAGGCAGTTGCGCAGCTCATAGCCAATCGCTCTGTCCCTCCCAGAAATGTCCCACTTTGTGTCCAATGGGGATGGCATGGTGGTGACGGTGGACAGCGAGTCGGGGGACGTGCTGTGGATACAGAACTACGCGTCGCCAGTGGTGGCACTATACATGTGGCAGCGGGACGGCCTGAGGAAGGCGCCACACACCAACGTTGCCGTGGAGACCCTGCGCTATCTCACCTTCATGTCCGGCGAGGTCGGCCGCATCACCAAGTGGAAATATCCCTTCCCCAAAGAGACCGAGACCAAGAGCAAACTCATGTACGTACCCCCAGGTGCATCATGGGAAGCCGTTAGGGGCCCTCCGGTAACGGGAGCTTCTGGCTTGGGAGGGACCGGGCAGATGCATCATGGGAAGCCGTTAGGGGCCCTCCGATAATGGGAGCTTCTGGCTTGGGAGGGACCGGGCAGGTGCATCATGGGAAGCCGTTAGGGGACCTCCGATAACGGGAGCTTCTGGCTTGGGAGGGACCGGGCAGGTGCATCATGGGAAGCCGTTAGGGGCCCTCCGATAACGGGAGCTTCTGGCTTGGGAGGGACCGGGCAGGTGCATCATGGGAAGCCATTAGGGGCCCTCCGGTAAGTCCATCAGGGGCCACACCTCCATTTCTGTGCCACTGAGCGAGCTCACAGGGCTCCCCAATCCTTTCCTGTACTGGGGGGTAAGAGCAGCCCCCACTGTGCCACTGAGCGAGCTCACAGGGCCCCCCAATCCTTTCCTGTACTGGGGGGTAAGGGCAGCCCCCACTGTGCCACTGAGCGAGCTCACAGGGCCCCCCAATCCTTTCCTGTACTGGGGGGTAAGAGCAGCCCCCACTGTGCCACTGAGCGAGCTCACAGGGCCCCCCAATCCTTTCCTGTACTGGGGGGTAAGAGCAGCCCCCACTGTGCCACTGAGCGAGCTCACAGGGCCCCCCAATCCTTTCCTGTACTGGGGGGTAAGAGCAGCCCCCACTGTGCCACTGAGCGAGCTCACAGGGCCCCCCAATCCTTTCCTGTACTGGGGGGTAAGAGCAGCCCCCACTGTGCCACTGAGCGAGCTCACAGGGCCCCCCAATCCTTTCCTGTACTGGGGGGTAAGGGCAGCCCCCATTGAGCAAGCTCACAGGGGCCCCCAATCCTTTCCTGTACTGGGGGGGTAAGGGCAGCCCCCACTGTGCCACTGAGTGAGCTCACAGGGCCCCCCAATCCTTTCCTGTACTGGGGGGTAAGGGCAGCCCCCACTGTGCCACTGAGCGAGCTCACAGGGCCCCCCAATCCTTTCCTGTACTGGGGGGTAAGGGCAGCCCCCACTGTGCCACTGAGCGAGCTCACAGGGCCCCCCAATCCTTTCCTGTACTGGGGGGTAAGGGCAGCCCCCACTGTGCCACTGAGCGAGCTCACAGGGCCCCCCAATCCTTTCCTGTACTGGGGGGTAAGGGCAGCCCCCACTGTGCCACTGAGCGAGCTCACAGGGCCCCCCAATCCTTTCCTGTACTGGGGGGTAAGGGCAGCCCCCACTGTGCCACTGAGCGAGCTCACAGGGCCCCCCAATCCTTTCCTGTACTGGGGGGTAAGGGCAGCCCCCACTGTGCCACTGAGCGAGCTCACAGGGCCCCCCAATCCTTTCCTGTACTGGGGGGTAAGGGCAGCCCCCACTGTGCCACTGAGTGAGCTCACAGGGCCCCCCAATCCTTTCCTGTACTGGGGGGTAAGGGCAGCCCCCACTGTGCCACTGAGCGAGCTCACAGGGCCCCCCAATCCTTTCCTGTACTGGGGGGTAAGGGCAGCCCCCACTGTGCCACTGAGTGAGCTCACAGGGCCCCCCAATCCTTTCCTGTACTGGGGGGTAAGGGCAGCCCCCACTGTGCCACTGAGCGAGCTCACAGGGCCCCCCAATCCTTTCCTGTACTGGGGGGTAAGAGCAGCCCCCACTGTGCCACTGAGCGAGCTCACAGGGCCCCCCAATCCTTTCCTGTACTGGGGGGTAAGGGCAGCCCCCATTGAGCAAGCTCACAGGGGCCCCCAATCCTTTCCTGTACTGGGGGGTAAGGGCAGCCCCCACTGTGCCACTGAGTGAGCTCACAGGGCCCCCCAATCCTTTCCTGTACTGGGGGTAAGGGCAGCCCCCACTGTGCCACTGAGCGAGCTCACAGGGCCCCCCAATCCTTTCCTGTACTGGGGGGTAAGGGCAGCCCCCACTGTGCCACTGAGCGAGCTCACAGGGCCCCCCAATCCTTTCCTGTACTGGGGGGTAAGGGCAGCCCCCACTGTGCCACTGAGCGAGCTCACAGGGCCCCCCAATCCTTTCCTGTACTGGGGGGTAAGGGCAGCCCCCACTGTGCCACTGAGCGAGCTCACAGGGCCCCCCAATCCTTTCCTGTACTGGGGGGTAAGGGCAGCCCCCACTGTGCCACTGAGCGAGCTCACAGGGCCCCCAATCCTTTCCTGTACTGGGGGGTAAGGGCAGCCCCCACTGTGCCACTGAGCGAGCTCACAGGGCCCCCCAATCCTTTCCTGTACTGGGGGGTAAGGGCAGCCCCCACTGTGCCACTGAGTGAGCTCACAGGGCCCCCCAATCCTTTCCTGTACTGGGGGGTAAGGGCAGCCCCCACTGTGCCACTGAGCGAGCTCACAGGGCCCCCCAATCCTTTCCTGTACTGGGGGGGTAAGAGCAGCCCCCACTGTGCCACTGACTGTCGTTTCCCCTCAGGCCGACCCTGTACGTGGGCAAATACTCCGCCAGTCTCTACGCTTCCCCCTCGCTGGTCCATGAGGGCGTCACCGTGGTGGTAAGTTGCCCCTTTTGGGGGTTCAGCAGTTACCTCCAAGCATTGCAGTAACATTGGGGGGAGCCCCCATTGGGTTTCAGTGTGCATAATGGGGGGGGGGGGGTTCCCCTGGGGGCCCCGCTGAGTAGAATAAGCCCCACTGCTTTGTATGTTCCCTGCAGCCCAGGGGGAGGGCAATTCCGCTGCTGGACGGGCCCCCCGGCACTGACGGGGCCCCCATTGGGTTTCAGTGTGCATAATGGGGGGGGGGGTTCCCCTGGGGGCCCCGCTGAGTAGAATAAGCCCCACAGCTTTGTATGTTCCCTGCAGCCCAGGGGGAGGGCAATCCCGCTGCTGGACGGGCCCCCCGGCACTGACGGGGCCACCATCGAAGGAGCCGGCGAGTGTGAGTTCACGCCCAGCACAGATCTGAAGATCCCAAAGGACAAGCTGAGTTACTGGCGCAACCAATGGCTGCTCATAGGTACTGGGGCCCCCCTGCCCCCGGCTGGGCTCTTTGTGCTTCCCTGGGGGCCCATTAACCCTTTCCTTTCTGTAGGGCACCACGAGACCCCAAACTCGGCACCAAGCAAACTCCTCGAGACCTTCCCGGCCTCCCTGCCTCGCTCCCAGGAGAACGTCATAGAGGCCGGCGCCGAGAAGCCGCGCTTCCCCGAGGTGAGTGCTCCCTCCAGTCCCAGTGCTGATACTGGGCGGGGCCGTCAGGGTGCCATCTCACTGGCTTTTCCATTCACAGGGCGTTATGGGCGTGGCCAATGAGGCGTCTGAGGATTTCGGCGCCTCCTACTCGCAGGATCTGACTGACATTTCCCGACCGGTCCCTCCCAAGCCAGAAGCTCCCGTGGACTCAATGCTCAAGGATATGGCCACCATTATATTCTGCACCTTCCTACTGGCCGGCTGGGTGGCCTTTGTCATCACATACCCAAAGGTGACGCATTTGGTTACTAATGGTAGGAGCTGCCATATTGTTTGTACAGTATGATGGTTCCGCTTATTGTGTGCCCAGAGCATTCCTTCTCTGTATATTTGTATTTATACATATGGGTAGGGGGTGCCATAGTGTTTCCCTTAGGCAGTACAGTATGGGGGTACAGCTTATTGTGTGCCCAGAACATTCCTTCTCTGTATATTTGTATTTATACATATGGGTAGGGGGTGCCATAGTGTTTCCCTTAGGCAGTACAGTATGGGGGTACAGCTTATTGTGTGCCCAGAGCATTCCTTCTCTGTATATTTGTATTTATACATATGGGTAGGGGGTGCCATAGTGTTTCCCTTAGGCAGTACAGTATGGGGGTACAGCTTATTGTGTGCCCAGAACATTCCCTCTCTGTATATTTGTATTTATACATATGGGTAGGGGGTGCCATAGTGTTTCCCTAGCAGTACAGTATGGGGTACAGCTTATTGTTGCCCAGACATTCCCGTTTTTATATGTGGTTTGTCCTTAGGCAGTACAGTATGGGGTACAGCTTATTGTGTGCCCAGAACATTCCCTCTCTGTATATTTGTATTTATACATATGGGTAGGGGGTGCCATAGTGTTTCCCTTAGACAGTACAGTATGGGGGTACAGCTTTTGTGTGCCCAGAACATTCCCTCTCTGTATATTTGTATTTATACATATGGGTAGGGGGTGCCATAGTGTTTCCCTTAGACAGTACAGTATGGGGGTACAGCTTATTGTGTGCCCAGAACATTCCTTCTCTGTATATTTGTATTTATACATATGGGTAGGGGGTGCCATAGTGTTTCCCTTAGACAGTACAGTATGGGGGTACAGCTTATTGTGTGCCCAGAACATTCCCTCTCTGTATATTTGTATTTATACATATGGGTAGGGGGTGCCATAGTGTTTCCCTTAGACAGTACAGTATGGGGGTACAGCTTATTGTGTGCCCAGAACATTCCTTCTCTGTATATTTGTATTTATACATATGGGTAGGGGGTGCCATAGTGTTTCCCTTAGACAGTACAGTATGGGGGTACAGCTTATTGTGTGCCCAGAACATTCCTTCTCTGTATATTTGTATTTATACATATGGGTAGGGGGTGCCATAGTGTTTCCCTTAGACAGTACAGTATGGGGGTACAGCTTATTGTGTGCCCAGAACATTCCTTCTCTGTATATTTGTATTTATACATATGGGTAGGGGGTGCCGTAGTGTTTCCCTTAGACAGTACAGTATGGGGGTACAGCTTATTGTGTGCCCAGAGCATTCCCTCTCTGTATATTTGTATTTATACATATGGGTAGGGGGTGCCGTAGTGTTTCCCTTAGACAGTACAGTATGGGGGTACAGCTTATTGTGTGCCCAGAACATTCCTTCTCTGTATATTTGTATTTATACATATGGGTAGGGGGTGCCATAGTGTTTCCCTTAGACAGTACAGTACAGTATGGGGGTACAGCTTATTGTGTGCCCAGAACATTCCTTCTCTGTATATTTGTATTTATACATATGGGTAGGGGGTGCCATAGTGTTTCCCTTAGACAGTACAGTATGGGGGTACAGCTTATTGTGTGCCCAGAACATTCCTTCTCTGTATATTTGTATTTATACATATGGGTAGGGGGTGCCATAGTGTTTCCCTTAGACAGTACAGTATGGGGGTACAGCTTATTGTGTGCCCAGAACATTCCCTCTCTGTATATTTGTATTTATACATATGGGTAGGGGGTGCCATAGTGTTTCCCTTAGACAGTACAGTATGGGGATACAGCTTATTGTGTGCCCAGAACATTCCCTCTCTGTATATTTGTATTTATACATATGGGTAGGGGGTGCCATAGTGTTTCCCTTAGACAGTACAGTATGGGGGTACAGCTTATTGTGTGCCCAGAACATTCCTTCTCTGTATATTTGTATTTATACATATGGGAGGGGGTGCCAGGGTGGGGTGTCGGAGCAGTCGGGGGACAGACTGACACTGGGATGATGTTGCTCTTGTGCAATATGAGAGTTTTTCCCCTTTCTGTAGGTAGGAGGTGCCATAGTATTTCCTTTAGACAGTACTGTAGGGGGCCCAGAGCATTCCATGTACTTACATGTGGGGCTGTTTCTCACTAGCAGACAGTACTGTAGGAGGCCCAGAGCATTCCATGTACTTACATGTGGGGCTGTTTGTCACTAGCAGACAGTACTGTAGGAGGCCTAGAGCATTCCATGTACTTACATGCGGGGCTGTTTCTCACTAGCAGACAGTACTGTAGGAGGCCTAGAGCATTCCATGTACTTACATGCGGGGCTTTTTCTCACTAGCAGACAGTACTGTAGGAGGCCTAGAGCATTCCATGTACTTACATGTGGGGCTTTTTCTCACTAGCAGACAGTACTGTAGGAGGCCTAGAGCATTCCATGTACTTACATGCGGGGCTGTTTCTCACTAGCAGACAGTACTGTAGGAGGCCTAGAGCATTCCATGTACTTACATGTGGGGCTGTTTCTCACTAGCAGACAGTACTGTAGGAGGCCTAGAGCATTCCATGTACTTACATGTGGGGCTGTTTCTCACTAGCAGACCGTACTGTAGGAGGCCCAGAGCATTCCATGTACTTACATGTGGGGCTGTTTCTCACTAGCAGACAGTACTGTAGGAGGCCCAGAGCATTCCATGTACTTACATGTGGGGCTGTTTGTCACTAGCAGACAGTACTGTAGGAGGCCTAGAGCATTCCATGTACTTACATGCGGGGCTTTTTCTCACTAGCAGACAGTACTGTAGGGGGCCCAGAGCATTCCATGTACTTACATGTGGGGCTTTTTCTCACTAGCAGACAGTACTGTAGGGGGCCCAGAGCATTCCATGTACTTACATGTGGGGCTGTTTCTCACTAGCAGACAGTACTGTAGGGGGCCCAGAGCATTCCATGTACTTACATGTGGGGCTGTTTCTCACTAGCAGACAGTACTGTAGGGGGCCCAGAGCATTCCATGTACTTACATGTGGGGCTGTTTCTCACTAGCAGACCGTACTGTAGGAGGCCCAGAGCATTCCATGTACTTACATGTGGGGCTGTTTCTCACTAGCAGACAGTACTGTAGGAGGCCCAGAGCATTCCATGTACTTACATGTGGGGCTGTTTCTCACTAGCAGACAGTACTGTAGGAGGCCCAGAGCATTCCATGTACTTACATGTGGGGCTGTTTCTCACTAGCAGACAGTACTGTAGGAGGCCCAGAGCATTCCATGTACTTACATGCGGGGCTTTTTCTCACTAGCAGACAGTACTGTAGGAGGCCTAGAGCATTCCATGTACTTACATGCGGGGCTGTTTCTCACTAGCAGACAGTACTGTAGGGGGCCCAGAGCATTCCATGTACTTACATGCGGGGCTGTTTCTCACTAGCAGACAGTACTGTAGGGGGCCCAGAGCATTCCATGTACTTACATGCGGGGCTTTTTCTCACTAGCAGACAGTACAGCAGCAGCAGCAGTTGCAGCACCAGCAGTTCCAGAAGCAGTTGGAAGAGAAGATTCAGCTGCTGCAGATGCAGAATGTTCTGTTCCAGTCTCCGGCAGATTTGCCCCCAGATGGAGATTATCTGGATATCCCTGGGGGGCAGGGGGAAGGCTCTGCTGTCAGCTCCCCCAATGTCTCCCCAAAAGCTTCCAACCACTCTGTGTGTTCCAACATGTCGGCATCAGAGGGCGCCAGTGTCATCTCCACGGAGCAGGAGGATGCAGGTAGGGGGGCCCCCTGATAGCCTTTTAGGGAGGGGGGGCACTCAGACTGTAGCACAGTACCCACTGGGGGGGGCACTCAGACTGTAGCACAGTACCCACTGGGGGGGGGCACTCAGGCTGTAGCACAGTACCCACTAGGGGGGGGGCAGGCACTCAGTGTAGCACAGTACCCACTGGGGGGCACTCAGACTGTAGCACAGTACCCAGGGGGGGGCACTCAGACTGTAGCACAGTACCCATGGGGGGGGGCACTCAGACTGTAGCACAGTACCCATGGGGGGGGCACTCAGACTGTAGCACAGTACCCACTGGGGGGGGGCACTCAGGCTGTAGCACAGTACCCCACTGGGGGGGCACTCAGGCTGTAGCACAGTACCCACTGGGGGGGGCACTCAGGACTGTAGCACAGTACCCACTTGGGGGGGGGCACTCAGGCTGTAGCACAGTACCCATTGGGGGGGGGGCACTCAGACTGTAGCACAGTACCCATTGGGGGGGGCACTCAGACTGTAGCACAGTACCCATTGGGGGGGGCACTCAGGCTGTAGCACAGTACCCACTGGGGGGGGGGGGCCACTCAGACTGTAGCACAGTACCCACTGGGGGGGCACTCAGGCTGTAGCACAGTACCCCACTGGGGGGGGGGGGGGGGCACTCAGACTGTAGCACAGTACCCATTGGGGGGGGGCACTCAGGCTGTAGCACAGTACCCATTGGGGGGGGCACTCAGGCTGTTAGCACAGTACCCACTGGGGGGGGGGGGGGGCACTCAGACTGTAGCACAGTACCCACTGGGGGGGGGCCACTCAGGCTGTAGCACAGTACCCACTGGGGGGGGGGGCACTCAGGCTGGGTAGCACAGTACCCACTGGGGGGGGGCACTCAGACTGTAGCACAGTACCCACTGGGGGGGGCACTCAGGCTGTAGCACAGTACCCACTGGGGGGGGGGGCACTCAGGCTGTAGCACAGTACCCACTGGGGGGGGGGGCACTCAGACTGTAGCACAGTACCCATTGGGGGGGGCACTCAGACTGTAGCACAGTACCCACTGGGGGGGGGGGCACTCAGACTGTAGCACAGTACCCACTGGGGGGGGGGGGCACTCAGACTGTAGCACAGTACCCATTGGGGGGGGGGCACTCAGACTGTAGCACAGTACCCATTGGGGGGGGGCACTCGGACTGTAGCACAGTACCCACTGGGGGGGGGGCACTCGGGCTGTAGCACAGTACCCATTGGGGGGGGGGGCACTCGGGCTGTAGCACAGTACCCATTGGGGGGGGGGCACTCGGGCTGTAGCACAGTACCCATTGGGGGGGGGGGGCACTCAGGCTGTAGCACAGTACCCATTGGGGGGGGGCACTCAGGCTGTAGCACAGTACCCACTGGGGGGGGGGGCACTCAGACTGTAGCACAGTACCCACTGGGGGGGGGGCACTCAGGCTGTAGCACAGTACCCATTGGGGGGGGGCACTCAGGCTGTAGCACAGTACCCACTGGGGGGGGCACTCAGACTGTAGCACAGTACCCACTGGGGGGGGGGGGCACTCGGGCTGTAGCACAGTACCCACTGGGGGGGGGCACTCAGGCTGTAGCACAGTACCCATTGGGGGGGGCACTCAGGCTGTAGCACAGTACCCACTGGGGGGGGCACTCAGACTGTAGCACAGTACCCACTGGGGGGGGGGGGGGCACTCGGGCTGTAGCACAGTACCCACTGGGGGGGTCTCTATATATTACAGGTGAGGAGGGGCACGTGACTGTGGGGAAGATCTCATTTAATCCGAGGGAAGTTCTGGGCCACGGAGCCGAGGGGACCATCGTGTACAGGTAGGAACCCCTGGAACAGAATGAGGCTGGGGGGGCCCCCAAACTCCTGCCCCCCTGTGTCTGGAGTGGTTTGGCCTTTCCTGTTCTTAATATTTTATTAGTGTATAATTTGGGGCCTCCCACGCCCAAGGGTGCATTCTCCCCCCCCCCCCCCCCCCCCCATAAGGGTGCATTCTCATTAGCTGCCAGTTAATGAAGTTGCCCAGTTGCCCCCCCATTACGCCAATCCATTCCTGCTTACAGGGGGCACTTTGATAGCCGGGATGTGGCGGTGAAGAGAATTCTCCCAGAATGCTTCAGTTTCGCAGACCGGGAGGTGCAGCTGCTGCGCGAGTCGGACGAGCACCCCAACGTCATTCGCTATTTCTGCACCGAGAGGGACCGCCAGTTCCAGTACATCGCCATCGAGCTGTGCGCCGCCACCCTGCAGCAGGTCAGGCCTGGGGGACCCTGTATGTGTCCTGGGGGGGGGGCCTGTATGTGTCCTGGGGGGGGGGGCCTGTATGTGTCCTGGGGGGGGGGCCTGTATGTGTCCTGGGGGGGGGGCCCTCGTCTGTGTCCTGGGGGGGGCCCGTGTGGGGGGGGGCCCTCGTCTGTGTCCTGGGGGGGGGGGCCCTCGTCTGTGTCCTGGGGGGGGGGGCCCTCGTCTGTGTCCTGGGGGGGGGGGCCCTCGTCTGTGTCCTGGGGGGGGCCCTCGTCTGTGTCCTGGGGGGGCCCTCGTCTGTGTCCTGTGGGGGGGGGCCCTCGTCTGTGTCCTGGGGGGGCCCTCGTCTGGTCCTGGGGGGGCCTCGCTTGTCTGGGGGGGGCCCTCGTCTGTGTCCTGGGGGGGGGCCCTCGTCTGTTCCTGGGGGGGGGGCCCCGTCTGTGTCCGGGGGGGCCTCGTCTGTGTCCTGGGGGGGGGGGGCCTCGTCTGTGTCCTGGGGGGGCCCATGTATGTCTATGTCCTGGGTCAGGGTCAGGCCTGGGGGGGGGGCTCATAGTGTATATAGATAGTGAGGGTCAGGCCTGGGGGGGCTCATAGTGTGTATAGATAGTGAGGTCCAGGCCTGGGGGGGTTCATAGTGTATATAGATAGTGAGGGTCAGGCCTGGGTGGGGGCTCATAGTGTATATAGATAGTGAGGGTCAGCCTGGGGGGGGCTCATAGTGTATATAGATAGTGAGGGTCAGGCCTGGGGGGGGCTCCATAGTGTATATAGATAGTGAGGGTCAGGCCTGGGGGGGCTCATAGTGTATATAGATAGTGAGGGTCAGGCCTGGGGGGGCTCATAGTGTATATAGATAGTGAGGGTCAGGCCTGGGGGGGCTAGGTTAATGGGGTCAGGCCTGGGGGGTTCATAGTGTATATAGATAGTGAGGGTCAGGCCTGGGGGGGGCTCATAGTGTATATAGATAGTGAGGGTCAGGCCTGGGGGGGGCTCATAGTGTATATAGATGGTGAGGGTCAGGCCTGGGGGGGGCTCATAGTGTATATAGATAGTGAGGGTCAGGCCTGGGGGGGTTCATAGTGTATATAGATAGTGAGGGTCAGGCCTGGGGGGGTTCATAGTGTATATAGATAGTGAGGGTCAGGCCTGGGGGGGTTCATAGTGTATGTAGATAGTGAGGGGGGCTCCCTGATGATGATTTGCAGCTGTGGCATCGCCCCCTGCTGGGAGATCTCAGTCTCATTGTTTCTCTGTATGATCAGTATGTAGAGGAGAAGGACTTTGATGGACATGGCTTGGAGCCAATCATGTTGCTGGAGCAGACGATTTCAGGACTCGCCTACCTGCATTCACTCAACATCGGTAAGGCCACGCCCCTAACTGCCCCCCATTGTACTTAGTGTTATAGTCACTGTCATGGGTGTGAGCTCCCTCTGCTGCCCGGGGGCAACTCCTCCATGGGTATGTCGGGGTTACTGCACTGCCCCCAGGTTTCATTAACCCTATCCCCACTATGTACCCCCCCCCCCCCCCCAACTGGGGAGCTTTGATTGTCCCTCTGCTTCCTGCTCCTGGGCTGCTCTCTTTCCCATGGTCAGGCAGGAACCTCCCCCTGGGTAAGTGAATCCAATCTCCCCCCCCAGTACTTACCCAGGTACAGAGCTCTGATTCTCTGTACTTCCTGCTCCTGGGCTGCTCTCTTTCCCATGGTCAGGCAGGAACCACCCCCTGGGTAAGTGAATCCAATCTCCCCCCAGTACTTACCCAGGTACAGAGCTCTGATTCTCTGTACTTCCTGCTCCTGGGCTGCTCTCTTTCCCATGGTCAGACAGGAACCCCCCCCCGGGTAAGTGAATCCAATCTCCCCCCAGTACTTACCCAGGTACAGAGCTCTGATTCTCTGTACTTCCTGCTCCTGGGCTGCTCTCTTTCCCATGGTCAGGCAGGAACCCCCCCCTGGGTAAGTGAATCCAATCTCCCCCCAGTACTTACCCAGGTATAGAGCTCTGATTCTCTGTACTTCCTGCTCCTGGGCTGCTCTCTTTCCCATGGTCAGGCAGGAACCTCCCCCTGGGTAAGTGAATCCAATCTCCCCCCAGTACTTACCCAGGTACAGAGCTCTGATTCTCTGTACTTCCTGCTCCTGGGCTGCTCTCTTTCCCATGGTCAGGCAGGAACCTCCCCCTGGGTAAGTGAATCCAATCTCCCCCCAGTACTTACCCAGGTACAGAGCTCTGATTCTCTGTACTTCCTGCTCCTGGGCTGCTCTCTTTCCCATGGTCAGGCAGGAACCACCCCCTGGGTAAGTGAATCCAATCTCCCCCCAGTACTTACCCAGGTATAGAGCTCTGATTCTTTGTACTTCCTGCTCCTGGGCTGCTCTCTTTCCCATGGTCAGGCAGGAACCTCCCCCCTGGAAGGGCCCATTTAAAATTAGCAGGAAGCTTCACATTTGCCCATGGTAGGGTAGAATGGGTAGAAGTGGGACAGATGTCTTTTCCATTACCCACAATGCCCCGGGGCAGAGCAAGGCCAGTAGGGAGACATTATGGGATGTTGCTCCGTTACCCACAGTGCCCCGGGGCAGAGCAAGGCCAGTAGGGAGACATTATGGGATGTAGGGAGACATTATGGGATGTTGCTCGGTTACCCACAGTGCCCCGGGGCAGAGCAAGGCCAGTAGGGAGACATTATGGGATGTTGCTCCGTTACCCACAGTGCCCCGGGGCAGAGCAAGGCCAGTAGGGAGACATTATGGGATGTTGCTCCGTTACCCACAGTGCCCCGGGGCAGAGCAAGGCCAGTAGGGAGACATTATGGGATGTAGGGAGACATTATGGGATGTTGCTCGGTTACCCACAGTGCCCCGGGGCAGAGCAAGGCCAGTAGGGAGACATTATGGGATGTTGCTCCGTTACCCACAATGCCCCGGGGCAGAGCAAGGCCAGTAGGGAGACATTATGGGATGTTGCTCCGTTACCCACAGTGCCCCGGGGCAGAGCAAGGCCAGTAGGGAGACATTATGGGATGTAGGGAGACATTATGGGATGTTGCTCGGTTACCCACAGTGCCCCGGGGCAGAGCAAGGCCAGTAGGGAGACATTATGGGATGTTGCTCGGTTACCCACAGTGCCCCGGGGCAGAGCAAGGCCAGTAGGGAGACATGATGGGATGTTGCTCGGTTACCCACAGTGCACCGGGACCTGAAGCCGCACAACATCCTGATCTCCATGCCCAGTGCCCATGGGAGGGTGAAGGCCCTGATCTCGGACTTCGGGCTCTGCAAGAAGTTGGCCGCGGGGAGGAGCAGCTTCAGCCGCAGGTCGGGGGTCCCGGGGACGGAGGGCTGGATCGCCCCAGAAATGCTGAGTGAAGACAGTAAGGAGAATCCGGTAGGTGGATCCTATGTCTGTGGGTGGGAAAGTGCCCCCTATACAGGTGGGGTGGGGACCCCTGCTATGGTGTCTGTACTTGCCCCCCCCCGGCAGCTTATTGGCCCCTGTGTGGGGAGCTCAGAACTGCCCCACTGAGACCTGCAGCAAAACCCCGGGGCAAATACAAAAGAAGAAGCAACTTTCTGCCCATAATGCATTACTGTCAGTGTACTGACCCCCCCCCCCCCCATTCCCAGGTCCCATAATGCATTGCTGTCAGTATACTGACCCCCCCATTCCCAGGTCCCATAATGCATTACTGTCAGTGTACTGACCCCCCCCCCCCCCCATTCCCAGGTCCCATAATGCATTGCTGTCAGTATACTGACCCCCCCATTCCCAGGTCCCATAATGCATTACTGTCAGTGTACTGACCCCCCCATTCCCAGGTCCCATAATGCATTGCTGTCAGTATACTGACCCCCCCATTCCCAGGTCCCATAATGCATTACTGTCAGTGTACTGACCCCCCCATTCCCAGGTCCCATAATGCATTACTGTCAGTGTACTGACCCCCCCCCCCCCATTCCCAGGTCCCATAATGCATTGCTGTCAGTATACTGACCCCCCCATTCCCAGGTCCCATAATGCATTACTGTCAGTGTACTGACCCCCCCATTCCCAGGTCCCATAATGCATTGCTGTCAGTATACTGACCCCCCCATTCCCAGGTCCCATAATGCATTACTGTCAGTGTACTGACCCCCCATTCCCAGGTCCCATAATGCATTGCTGTCAGTATACTGACCCCCCCATTCCCAGGTCCCATAATGCATTACTGTCAGTGTACTGACCCCCCATTCCCAGGTCCCATAATGCATTGCTGTCCGTGTACTGACCCCCCCATTCCCAGGTCCCATAATGCCATTACTGTCAGTGTACTGACCCCCCCATTCCCAGGTCCCATAATGCATTGCTGTCAGTGTTACTGACCCCCCCCCCCATTCCCAGGTCCCATAATGCATTGCTGTCAGTGTATTGACCCCCCCCCCCCCATTCCCAGGTCCCATAATGCATTGCTGTCAGTGTACTGAACCCCCCCATTCCCAGGTCCCATAATGCATTGGCTGTCAGTATACTGACCCCCCCCCCCATTCCCAGGTCCCATAATCCCATAATGCATTGCTGTCAGTGTACTGACCCCCCCCCCCCCCCATTGCCAGGTCCCATAATCCCATAATGCATTGCCTGTCAGTGTACTGATCCCCCCCCCCCCCCATTGCCAGGTCCCATAATCCCATAATGCATTGCTGTCAGTGTACTGATCCCCCCCCCCCCCCCATTGCCAGGTCCCATAATGCATTGCTGTCAGTGTACTGATCCCCCCCCCCCCCCCCATTGCCAGGTCCCATAATGCATTGCTGTCAGTGTACTGATCCCCCCCCCCCCCCCATTGCCAAGGTCCCATAATGCATTGCTGTCAGTGTACTGACCCCCCCCCCCATTCCCAGGTCCCATAATCCCATAATGCATTGCTGTCAGTGTACTGATCCCCCCCCCCCCATTGCCAGGTCCCATAATGCATTGCTGTCAGTGTACTGACCCCCCCCCCCCCACTCCCAGGTCCCATAATGCATTACGGTCCATGTACTACTGATCTCCCATTGCTCCCCGGTGACTGCCCCAGGGGGTGGCAATTCCAGGGCGGTACAGTAGGTGGCACTCATGCTTTGCCCCAATGCCAGGCAGGAAGTAGACTTTGTGGGGCTCTGTTGCTGTGTTTGGGGGGGCCCCTCGCTGATGTGTCTCCCCCCCCCCCCCCCCCCCAGACCTACACAGTCGATATCTTCTCCGCTGGCTGCGTCTTTTACTACGTCGTATCCGAAGGGAAACACCCGTTTGGCAGGTCCCTGCAGCGGCAAGCCAACATCCTGCTAGGCACGTACACCCTCGACTGCCTGGACTTGGGCACCCACGGTGAGTAGCCGGCCCCTGGGGTCTCTAACTGTAAGTACGGGGGGGTCTCCAACTGTAAGTACGTGGGGAGGTCTCCAACTGTAAGTACGGGGGGGGGGGTCTCCAACTGTAAGTACGGGGGGGTCTCCAACTGTAAGTACGGGGGGGGTCTCCAACTGTAAGTACGGGGGGGGGATCTCCTCCAACTGTAAGTACGGGGGGGGGATCTCCTCCAACTGTAAGTACGGGGGGGGATCTCCTCCAACTGTAAGTACGGGGGGGGGATCTCCTCCAACTGTAAGTACGGGGGGGGATCTCCTCCAACTGTAAGTACGGGGGGGGATCTCCTCCAACTGTAAGTACGGGGGGGGATCTCCTCCAACTGTAAGTACGGGGGGGGATCTCCTCCAACTGTAAGTACGGGGGGGGATCTCCTCCAACTGTAAGTACGGGGGGGGATCTCCTCCAACTGTAAGTACGGGGGGCTCCTCCAACTGTAAGTACGGGGGGGATCTCCTCCAACTGTAAGTACGGGGGGGGATCTCCCCCAACTGTAAGTACGGGGGGGATCCCCAACTGTAAGTACGGGGGGGATCTCCCCCAACTGTAAGTACGGGGGGGGGATCTCCCCCAACTGTAAGTACGGGGGGGGATCTCCCCCAACTGTAAGTACGGGGGGGGATCTCCCAACTGTAAGTACGGGGGGGGGGGGATCTCCTCCAACTGTAAGTACGGGGGGGGATCTCCTCCAACTGTAAGTACGGGGGGGGGATCTCCTCCAACTGTAAGTACGGGGGGGGATCTCCTCCAACTGTTAAGTACGGGGGGGATCTCCTCCAACTGTAAGTACGGGGGGATCTCCTCCAACTGTAAGTACGGGGGGGGATCTCCTCCAACTGTAAGTACGGGGGGGGATCTCCTCCAACTGTAAGTACGGGGGGGATCTCCTCAACTGTAAGTACGGGGGGGATCTCCTCCAACTGTTAAGTACGGGGGGATCTCCTCCAACTGTAAGTACGGGGGGGTCTCCCAACTGTAAGTACGGGGGGGGGATCTCCTCCAACTGTAAGTTACGGGGGGTCTCCAACTGTAAGTACGGGGGTCTCCAACTGTAAGTACGGGGGGGTCTCCAACTGTAAGTACGAGGGGATCTCTTCCAACTGTAAGTACGGGGGGGGTCTCCAACTGTAAGTACGGGGGGGGGATCTCCTCCAACTGTAAGTACGGGGGGTCTCCAACTGTAAGTACGAGGGGGATCTCCAACTGTAAGTACGAGGGGATCTCCTCAACTGTAAGTACGGGGGGTCTCCAACTTAAGTACGGGGGATCTCCTCCAACTGTAAGTACGGGGGTCTCCAACTGTAAGTACGGGTGGGGGATCTCCTCCAACTGTAAGTACGGGGGGGATCTCTCCCAACTGTAAGTACGGGGGGGGATCTCCTCCAACTGTAAGTACGGGGGTCTCCAAACTGTAAGTACGGGGGGTCTCCATCTCGGGGGGATCTCCTCCAACTGTAAGTACGGGGGGTCTCCAACTGTAAGTACGGGGGGGTCTCCAACTGTAAGTACGGGGGGGATCTCCTCCAACTGTAAGTACGGGGGGGTCTCCAACTGTAAGTACGGGGGGGGTCTCCAACTGTAAGTACGGGGGGGGGGATCTCCTCCAACTGTAAGTACGGGGGGTCTCCAACTGTAAGTACGGGGGGGATCTCCTCCAACTGTAAGTACGGGGGGGATCTCCTCCAACTGTAAGTACGGGGGGGTCTCCAACTGTAAGTACGGGGGGATCTCCTCCAACTGTAAGTACGGGGGGATCTCCTCCAACTGTAAGTACGGGGGGGGATCTCCTCCAACTGTAAGTACGGGGGGGTCTCCAACTGTAAGTACGGGGGGGTCTCCAACTGTAAGTACGGGGGGGTCTCTCTGCCAGACTGGCACTGGCCGCCCTGCTGGGGTCTCTCTGCCAGACTGGCACCGGGTGCCCAAATGAAGCTGATATTTAGGGCACAACATTGGCACTGATGGAGTTACTGACCCGTGTGTTGTTCCCCCCGCCCCCCCCAGAGGGCCTCGTTGCCCACCAGCTGATTGAGCAAATGATAAACAAGGACCCCCAGAGACGCCCCTCTGCCCCCGCTGTACTCAAGCACCCGTTCTTCTGGGGTCTGGATAAACAGCTTCAGTTCTTCCAGGTGGGTCACTCGCTCCCCCCCCCCCCCCCCCCCCCCCCCCCCCCGGCACAGCAGGCACCGTGCCACTCCAGCCTCTCCTCCTCTACCCACCCCTCCCCCCCGGCACAGCAGGCACCGTGCCCCTCCAGCCTCTCCTCCTCTACCCACCCCTCTCCCCCCCGACACAGCAGACACCGTGCCACTCCAGCCTCTCCTCCTCTACCCACCCCTCTCCCCCCGACACAGCAGGCACCGTGCCACTCCAGCCTCTCCTCCTCTACCCACCCCTCCCCCCCGGCACAGCAGGCACCGTGCCCCTCCAGCCTCTCCTCCTCTACCCACCCCTCTCCCCCGGCACAGCAGGCACCGTGCCCCTCCAGCCTCTCCTCCTCTACCCACCCCTCTCCCCCCCGACACAGCAGGCACCGTGCCACTCCAGCCTCTCCTCCTCTACCCACCCCTCTCCCCCCCGACACAGCAGGCACCGTGCCACTCCAGCCTCTCCTCCTCTACCCACCCCTCCCCCCCGGCACAGCAGGCACCGTGCCCCTCCAGCCTCTCCTCCTCTACCCACCCCTCTCCCCCCCGACACAGCAGGCACCGTGCCACTCCAGCCTCTCCTCCTCTACCCACCCCTCTCCCCCCCGACACAGCAGGCACCGTGCCACTCCAGCCTCTCCTCCTCTACCCACCCCTCCCCCCCGGCACAGCAGGCACCGTGCCCCTCCAGCCTCTCCTCCTCTACCCACCCCTCTCCCCCCCGACACAGCAGGCACCGTGCCACTCCAGCCTCTCCTCCTCTACCCACCCCTCCCCCCGGCACAGCAGGCACCGTGCCACTCCAGCCTCTCCTCCTCTACCCACCCCTCCCCCCCGGCACAGCAGGCACCGTGCCACTCCAGCCTCTCCTCTACCCACCCCTCCCCCCCGGCACAGCAGGCACTGTGCCACTCCAGCCTCTCCTCCTCTACCCCCCCCGACACAGCAGGCACTGTGCCCCTCCAGCCTCCCCCCCAGCACAGCAGGCACCGTGCCACTCCAGCCTCTCCTCCTCTACCCCCCCCCCGACACAGCAGGCACTGTGCCCCTCCAGCCTCCCCCCCTGACACAGCAGGCACTGTGCCACTCCAGCCTCTCCTCCTCTACCCCCCCCGACACAGCAGGCACTGTGCCCCTCCAGCCTCCCCCCAGCACAGCAGGCACCGTGCCACTCCAGCCTCTCCTCCTCTACCCACCCCTCCCCTCTGGCTCAGCAGGCACTGTGCCCCTCCAGCCTCTCCTCCTCTACCCACCCCTCTCCCCCCCGGCATAGCAGGCACCGTGCCACTCCTGCCTCTCCTCCTCTACCCACCCCTCCCCCCCGGCACAGCAGGCACCATGCCACTCCAGCCTCTCCTCTACCCACCCCTCCCCCCCGGCACAGCAGGCACCGTGCCACTCCAGCCTCTCCTCTACCCACCCCTCCCCCCCGGCACAGCAGGCACTGTGCCACTCCAGCCTCTCCTCCTTTACCCCCCCCCCAACACAGCAGGCACTGTGCCACTCCAGCCTCTCCTCCTCTACCCCCCCCCCGACACAGCAGGCACTGTGCCACTCCAGCCTCCCCCCCAGCACAGCAGGCACCGTGCCACTCCAGCCTCTCCTCCTCTACCCCCCCCGACACAGCAGGCACTGTGCCCCTCCAGCCTCCCCCCCCAGCACAGCAGGCACCGTGCCACTCCAGCCTCTCCTCCTCTACCCACCCCTCCCCTCTGGCCTCAGCAGGCACCGTGCCACTCCAGCCTCTCCTCCTCTACCCACCCCTCCCCTCTGGCTCAGCAGGCACCGTGCCACTCCAGCCTCTCCTCCTCTACCCACCCCTCCCCCCCAGCACAGCAGGCACCGTGCCACTCCAGCCTCTCCTCCTCTACCCACCCCTCCCCTCTGGCTCAGCAGGCACCGTGCCACTCCAGCCTCTCCTCCTCTACCCACCCCTCCCCTCTGGCTCAGCAGGCACCGTGCCACTCCAGCCTCTCCTCCTCTACCACCCTCCCCCCCAGCACAGCAGGCACGTGCCACTCCAGGCCTCTCCTCCTCTACCCACCCCTCCCCCCCCAGCACAGCAGGCACCGGGCCACTCCAGCCTCTCCTCCTCTACCCACCCCTCCCCTCTGGCTCAGCAGGCACCGTGCCACTCCAGCCTCTCCTCCTCTACCCACCCCTCCCCTCTGGCTCAGCAGGCACCGTGCCACTCCAGCCTCGCCTCCTCTACCCACCCCTCCCCTCTGGCTCAGCAGGCACTGTGCCCCTCCAGCCTCTCCTCCTGTGCCCCCCTCCTTGCCCGGTTCTGACCCAGTGCTTCCCCATAGGACGTGAGTGACCGGATAGAGAAGGAGGCGCTGGATGGGCCCCTAGTGACGCAGCTGGAGAGAGGGGGCCGGTCGGTGGTCCGAATGGACTGGAAGCAGCACATCACTGTCCCACTGCAAACAGGTACCCGCCCTGTGACTGGCACCAGCTGCCTTGCTTTGCTCCCACGCTGTGACTGGCACAGGCTGCCTCGCTTTGCTGCCACGCTGTGACTGGCACCAGCTGCCTTGCTTTGCTCCCACGCTGTGATTGGCACAGGCTGCCTCGCTTTGCTGCCACGCTGTGACTGGCACCAGCTGCCTTGCTTTGCTCCCACGCTGTGATTGGCACCGGCTGCCTCGCTTTGCTCCCACGCTGTGACTGGCACCGGCTGCCTCGCTTTGCTGCCACGCTGTGACTGGCACCAGCTGCCTTGCTTTGCTCCCACGCTGTGATTGGCACCGGCTGCCTCGCTTTGCTGCCATGCTGTGATTGGCACCGGCTGCCTTGCTTTGCTCCCACGCTGTGACTGGCACCGGCTGCCTTGCTTTGCTCCCACGCTGTGATTGGCACCGGCTGCCTCGCTTTGCTGCCATGCTGTGATTGGCACCGGCTGCCTTGCTTTGCTCCCACGCTGTGATTGGCACCGGCTGCCTCGCTTTGCTGCCATGCTGTGATTGGCACCGGCTGCCTCGCTTTGCTGCCATGCTGTGATTGGCACCGGCTGCCTTGCTTTGCTCCCACGCTGTGATTGGCACCGGCTGCCTCGCTTTGCTGCCATGCTGTGATTGGCACCGGCTGCCTCGCTTTGCTGCCACGCTGTGATTGGCACCGGCTGCCTCGCTTTGCTGCCATGCTGTGACTGGCACCGGCTGCCTCGCTTTGCTGCCATGCTGTGATTGGCACCGGCTGCCTCGCTTTGCTGCCATGCTGTGACTGGCATAGGCTGCCTCGCTTTTCTGCCATGCAGTGACTGGCACAGGCTGTTTCTCTGTAACTGGCACAGGCGGCCTCGCTTTGCTGCCATGCAGGGACTGGCACAGGCTGCCACGCTGTGACTGGCACCGGCGGCCTCGCTTTGCTGCCACGCTGTGACTGGCACCGGCTGCCTCGCTTTGCTGCCACGCTGTGACTGGCATAGGCTGTTTCTCTGTAACTGGCACAGGCTGCCTCGCTTTGCTGCCATGCACTGACTGGCACAGGCTGTTTCTCTGTAACTGGCACAGGCGGCCTCGCTTTGCTGCCATGCAGTGACTGGCACAGGCTGCCTCGCTTTGCTGCCACGCTGTGACTGGCACCGGCTGCCTCGCTTTGCTGCCACGCTGTGACTGAGATGGCTGCTCGTTTGCTGCCACGCTGTGCTGCATAGGCTGTTTCTCTGTAACTGGCACAGGCTGCCTCGCTTTGCTGCCAGCACTGACTGGCACAGGCTTGTTTCTCTGTAACTGGCACAGGCGGCCTCGCTTTGCTGCCATGCAGTGACTGGCACAGGCTGTCTCTCTGTGACTGGCATAGGCTGCCTCGCTTTGCTGCCATGCAGTGACTGGCACAGGCTGTCTCTCTGTAACTGGCACAGGCCGCCTCGCTTTGCTGCCATGCAGTGACTGGCACAGGCTGTCTCTCTGTAACTGGCACAGGCGGCCTCGCTTTGCTGCCATGCAGTGACTGGCACAGGCTTGTCTCTCTGTGACTGGCACGGCGTGCCTCGCTTTGCTGCCATGCAGTGACTGGCACAGGCTGTCTCTCTGTGACTGGCATACGGCTGCCTCGCCATGCCAGTGACTGGCACAGGCTGTCTCTCTGTGACTGGCACCGGCTCCCTAGCTTGCTGCCTATGCAAGTGACTGGGCACAGGCTGTCTCTCTGTGACTGGCATCGGCCTGCCTCGCCTTTGCTGCCATGCAGGCGACTGGCACAGGCCTGTCTCTCTGTGACTGGCACCGGCTGCCTCGCTTTGCTGCC
The DNA here is from genome assembly GCF_000004195.4 of Xenopus tropicalis. Taxonomy (NCBI): domain Eukaryota; kingdom Metazoa; phylum Chordata; class Amphibia; order Anura; family Pipidae; genus Xenopus; species Xenopus tropicalis. The sequence goes on from NC_030686.2 coordinate 51,722,737, forward strand.
ATGCAGTGGACTGGCACAGGCTGTCTCTCTGGACTGGCATCGGCTGCCTCGCTTTGCTGCCATGCAGTGACTGGCACAGGCCTGTCTCTCTGTGACTGGCACCCGGCTGCCTCGCTTTGCTGCCATGCTGGTGACTGCACAGGCCTGTCTCTCTGTGACTAGGCCACCGGCTGCCTCGCTTGCTGCCATGCAGTGACTGGCACAGGCTGTCTCTCTGGACTGGCACCGGCTGCCTCGCTTGCTGCCATGGTGCTGGGCTGTCTTGGACTGGGCACCGGCTGCCTCGCTTGCTGCCCATGCTGTGGTGGCAGGCTGTTGGACTGGCCGGCTGCCTCGCTTTGCTGCCATGCTGTGACTGGCCACCAGGCTTGTCTCTCTGTGACTGGCACCGGCTGCCTCGCTTTGCTGCCATGCAGTGACTGGCACAGGCTGTTCTCTGTGACTGGCACCGGCTGCCTCGCTTTGCTGCCATGCTGTGACTGGCACAGGCTGTCTCTCTGTGACTGGCACCGGCTGCCTCGCTTTGCTGCCATGCAGTGACTGGCACAGGCTGTCTCTCTGTGACTGGCACCGGCTGCCTCGCTTTGCTGCCATGCTGTGACTGGCACAGGCTGTCTCTCTGTGACTGGCACCGGCTGCCTCGCTTTGCTGCCATGCAGTGACTGGCACAGGCTGTCTCTCTGTGACTGGCACCGGCTGCCTCGCTTTGCTGCCATGCTGTGACTGGCACAGGCTGTCTCTCTGTGACTGGCACCGGCTGCCTCGCTTTGCTGCCATGCAGTGACTGGCACAGGCTGTCTCTCTGTGACTGGCACCGGCTGCCTCGCTTTGCTGCCATGCTGTGACTGGCACAGGCTGTTCTCTGTGACTGGCACCGGCTGCCTCGCTTTGCTGCCATGCTGTGACTGGCACAGGCTGTCTCTCTGTGACTGCACCGCTGCCCCTTTGTGCCAGCTGTGACTGGCACAGGCTGTCTCTCTGTGAACTGGCACCGGCTGCCTCGCTTTGCTGCCATGCAGTGACTGGCACAGGCTGTCTCTCTGTGACTGGCAGGCTGTCTCTCTGTGACTGCACCGGCTGCCTCGCTTGCTGCCATGCCGTGACTGGCACAGGCTGTTCTCTGTAACTGGCACGGCTGCCTCGCTTTGCTGCCATGCTGTGACTGGCACAGGCTGTCTCTCTGTGACTGGCACCGGCTGCCTCGCTTTTGCTGCCATGCAGTGACTGGCACAGGCTGTCTCTCTGCTGACTGGCACCGGCTGCCTCGCTTTGCTGCCATGCTGTGACTGGCACAGGCTGTCTCTCTGTGACTGGCACCGGCTGCCTCGCTTTGCTGCCATGCAGTGACTGGCACAGGCTGTCTCTCTGTGACTGGCACCGGCTGCCTCGCTTTGCTGCCATGCTGTGACTGGCACAGGCTGTCTCTCTGTGACTGGCACCGGCTGCCTCGCTTTGCTGCCATGCAGTGACTGGCACATCGGTGAATAAAGGTAAATTAATTTCTTTCTCCACAGATCTAAGGAAATTCCGCAGCTATAAAGGGAATTCCGTGCGGGACCTGCTCCGGGCCTTGCGCAATAAGGTGGGTACCCCCTCCCCCCGCGCCCCCGCTATCCCAGAATGCCGTGTGCTGCAGCTCTGTGTGTGATTGTAGGCAGTCCTGCTGGGGGGAGGGGGAATGTTGTGTGGGGCAGATTAGGGCCAATCAGAGTGAGGCAGCCTGGCAGCACTATGGCTGAGGGGTAAGAGCTACCTCCGTGCAAGTCGCTGGTCTTGGTGCCAGTTTGTGTGCCACATGCACTGCCCGGTTGGCACCATATAACTGATTGGCCACAGAGGGACTGGGCACTGATAGAGATGGAACCAGCGAGAGGGGTAAGTGCCAACCTGGGTGCTCTCGGCAAGGTACAATCTTATCTTAGGGGCAAATCCTGCAATGGAGCTGGGGGGTGTTGTGGGCAACAGATCTGCCCTAATGCCGGAAAATTCACTTTTTTGCCGGTGGGAAAGTGTTTTGGGGAGATTTGGTGCCCACGGTAGCCGAGATTTGCCCCATTGCCCTTATGTAGGGCAAGTTCTCCTGGGGGGTCCCAGGTTGGCACTGCAGGGAGTGTATATATTCTGGCACATTCCCAGCTGCAGAACCTCCATCGGGGGGAGCCACTAGGGGGCACGGCGGGTATTTGCCTGGCACCGTGCCCATTACCAGCTTTGTCTCATCCACAGAAACATCACTACCGGGAGCTGCCGGCCGAGGTGCAGGAGACGCTGGGGGGGGTCCCGGATGAGTTTGTCGGTTACTTCACGTCGCGCTTCCCTGCCCTGCTGTGGCACACCTACCTTGCCATGCACACCTGTGCCCACGAGAGACTCTTCCAGCCGTACTATCACTGCCCGCCGGCAGCGTTCTGCCCCGACGTGGCTTGAGAGGGCACCGCGTGGCATGTGGTGGAATAGAGTGGGGCAGAAGCAAGGGCCTTGCCCAATGTGCCCCAAGTATTGACTTGGTGCCAGGCTGGATGCCCAGGCTTTTGTGTTAGTGCTTGGCACCTTCCTGGCAGCACCCGAGGAAAAGTGACTCTCTATATTGTTGCACTAGGGCATCACCTGCCCGTGGGTTTGAGTCTGACTGCTGGTATCCCTGGCACTGCAGTGGGTCTGTGCCCGCCTGGCAGGGGGGTGGGTTAAAGTCTGGCTGTGCCCACTCTGACTGCTGGTATCCCTGGCACTGCAGTGGGTCTGTGCCCACCTGGCCAGGGGTGTGTGTTTGAGTCTGGCTGTGTCCACTCTGACTGCTGGTATCCCTGGCACTGCAGTGGGTCTGTGCCCGCCTGGCAGGGGGTGGGTTTGAGTCTGGCTGTGCCCACTCTGACTGCTGGTATCCCTGGCACTGCAGTGGGTCTGTGCCCGCCTGGCAGGGGGTGGGTTTGAGTCTGGCTGTGCCCACTCTGACTGCTGGTATCCCTGGCACTGCAGTGGGTCTGTGCCTGCCTGGCAGGGGGTGGGTTTGAATCTGGCTGTGCCCACTCTGACTGCTGGTATCCCTGGCACTGCAGTGGTTCTGTGCCTGCCTGGCAGGGGGTGGGTTTGAGTCTGGCTGTGCCCACTCTGACTGCTGGTATCCCTGGCACTGCAGTGGGTCTGTGCCTGCCTGGCAGGGGGTGGGTTTGAGTCTGGCTGTGCCCACTCTGACTGCTGGTATCCCTGGCACTGCAGTGGGTCTGTGCCCGCCTGGCAGGGGGTGGGTTTGAGTCTGGCTGTGCCCACTCTGACTGCTGGTATCCCTGGCACTGCAGTGGGTCTGTGCCTGCCTGGCAGGGGGTGGGTTTGAGTCTGGCTGTGCCCACTCTGACTGCTGGTATCCCTGGCACTGCAGTGGGTCTGTGCCCGCCTGGCAGGGGGTGTGTTTGAGTCTGGCTGTGCCCATTCTGACTGCTGGTATCCCTGGCACTGCAGTGGGTCTGTGCCCACCTGGCAGGGGGGTGGAGTTTTTTTTAATGTTTTTAACTTATGGTTCCCAGTATTTGCCCTTTCCCTGGGCACCCAGGGGCAAGACTGTGACACTGGGGTGGGGGAGGGGGTGGATTCAGTTGCCCCTCCCCTGGGAACTGTGTATGAAGTATTTGCCCCCTGGGACCGTTGTGTTTCTGGGTACTTGGGGGGGGGGGGGGGGGTGGGTAGGGGTATGAGGGGCATTTTTATAATTTTTTACTCTGTGGGCGGCTGGCGCGGAGGCGGAGAGTGCGGCACAGTCGGCAGCTCTGGATGAAAGCGATTTGATTGGCAGGTTTGGTGGGAGCGGAAATGGGGGCTTTATATTGGGGGGGGGGGGCATTGGCTAGATTTATACTGCGGGCACAACTCGCCCCCCTCTCAGGCTTCTCTCAATAAATCTCTTCATTCAGAACAAGCAGTAGCCTGGTGTGTGTGTATTATAAGGGATAATGTACCCCCTACTGTAAATGATAAGGATATTAGCAGTCACTGAGGGGTTCTGTGCCCATATAAAGGCACAAGGCTGCAGGCTGAGTTATACAGGGAACTCTGAGTATCACTCATGTATTATAAGGGATAATGTACCCCCTACTGTAAATGATAAGGATATTAGCAGTCACTGAGGGGTTCTGTGCCCCCCATATAAAGGCACAAGGCTGCAGGCTGAGTTATACAGGGAACTCTGAGTATCACTCATGTATTATAAGGGATAATGTACCCCCTACTGTAAATGATAAGGATATTAGCAGTCACTGAGGGGTTCTGTGCCCCCCATATAAAGGCACAAGGCTGCAGGCTGAGTTATACAGGGAACTCTGAGTATCACTCATGTATTATAAGGGATAATGTACCCCCTACTGTAAATGATAAGGATATTAGCAGTCACTGAGGGGTTCTGTGCCCCCCATATAAAGGCACAAGGCTGCAGGCTGAGTTATACAGGGAACTCTGAGTATCACTCATGTATTATAAGGGATAATGTACCCCCTACTGTAAATGATAAGGATATTAGCAGTCACTGAGGGGTTCTGTGCCCCCCATATAAAGGCACAAGGCTGCAGGCTGAGTTATACAGGGAACTCTGAGTATCACTCATGTATTATAAGGGATACTGTACCCCCTACTGTAAATGATAAGGATATTAGCAGTCACTGAGGGGTTCTGTGCCCATATAAAGGCACAAGGCTGCAGGCTGAGTTATACAGGGAACTCTGAGTATCACTCATGTATTATAAGGGATAATGTACCCCCTACTGTAAATGATAAGGATATTAGCAGTCACTGAGGGGTTCTGTGAGTTGACAGAAATGGTGCCAGGGGCAATAGTGAGCACAGCAAATCTCCTCCCCCACTTGCCATGTTGCCCTCTTGCCCGGCTGTACAGTGTAAATGGGGTAAATGTGTCGGATGTGAGTGGAAAGTGAAGGGAAAAGCGTCTGTGTAGGAGAATGATATAAAGGGGAGGAGCCCACAGCTTCTATCCCCGCCCCCCCAGCCCGGGCAGGTCACATGTCTCAGCGCTGGAATCTGCTGTCTGGCTCCTCCCCCAGTGACATCAGCAGCAGAAAACGAAAGTGAGTGGGGGGGGGCCTTCAGCCTCTCCTTCCTCTTCCTCCCCAGCAGCCTCGGACTCTGCCAGCAGGGTAAGTAGGGCGGGGGGGCAACTTCCATTCATATCTGTCAGTGTGTGTAGCCCATATTGCACGTATAGGTGTACCCCAATACAGGAACCCATGGGAGGGAGTGTACCCCAATACAGGAACCCATGGGAGGGAGTGCACCCCAATACAGGAACCCATGGGAGGGAGTGCACCCCAATACAGGAACCCATGGGAGGGAGTGCACCCCAATACAGGAACCCATGGGAGGGAGTGCAGCCCAATACAGGAACCCATGGGAGGGAGTGCACCCCAATACAGGAACCCATGGGAGGGAGTGCACCCCAATACAGGAACCCATGGGAGGGAGTGCACCCCAATACAGGAACCCATGGGAGGGAGTGCACCCCAATACAGGAACCCATGGGAGGGAGTGCACCCCAATACAGGAACCCATGGGAGGGAGTGCACCCCAATACAGGAACCCATGGGAGGGAGTGCAGCCCAATACAGGAACCCATGGGAGGGAGTGCAGCCCAATACAGGAACCCATGGGAGGGAGTGCACCCCAATACAGGAACCCATGGGAGGGAGTGCACCCCAATACAGGAACCCATGGGAGGGAGTGCACCCCAATACAGGAACCCATGGGAGGGAGTGCACCCCAATACAGGAACCCATGGGAGGGAGTGCAGCCCAATACAGGAACCCATGGGAGGGAGTGCACCCCAATACAGGAACCCATGGGAGGGAGTGCACCCCAATACAGGAACCCATGGGAGGGAGTGCACCCCAATACAGGAACCCATGGGAGGGAGTGCACCCCAATACAGGAACCCATGGGAGGGAGTGCAGCCCAATACAGGAACCCATGGGAGGGAGTGCAGCCCAATACAGGTACCCATGGGAGGGAGTGCACCCCAATACAGGTACCCATGGGAGGGAGTGCACCCCAATACAGGAACCCATGGGAGGGAGTGCACCCCAATACAGGAACCCATGGGAGGGAGTGCACCCCAATACAGGAACCCATGGGAGGGAGTGCAGCCCAATACAGGAACCCATGGGAGGGAGTGCAGCCCAATACAGGAACCCATGGGAGGGATTGTACCCCAATACAGGTACCCATGGGAGGGATTGTACCCCAGTACAGGAACCCATGGGAGGGAGTGCAGCCCAGTACAGGAGGAGCCCATGGGAGGGAGTGCAGCCCAGTACAGGAGGAGCCCATGGGAGGGAGTGCAGCCCAGTACAGGAGGAGCCCATGGGAGGGAGTGCAGCCCAGTACAGGAGGAGCCCATGGGAGGGGCTGAAGTGCAGCCCAGTACAGGAGGAGCCCATGGGAGGGAGTGCAGCCCAGTACAGGAGGAGCCCATGGGAGGGAGTGCAGCCCAGTACAGGAGGAGCCCATGGGAGGGAGTGCAGCCCAGTACAGGAGGAGCCCATGGGAGGGAGTGCAGCCCAGTACAGGAGGAGCCCATGGGAGGGAGTGCAGCCCAGTACAGGAGGAGCCCATGGGAGGGAGTGCAGCCCAGTACAGGAGGAGCCCATGGGAGGGAGTGCAGCCCAGTACAGGAGGAGCCCATGGGAGGGAGTGCAGCCCAGTACAGGAGGAGCCCATGGGAGGGAGTGCAGCCCAGTACAGGAGGAGCCCATGGGAGGGAGTGCAGCCCAGTACAGGAGGAGCCCATGGGAGGGAGTGCAGCCCAGTACAGGAGGAGCCCATGGGAGGGAGTGCAGCCCAGTACAGGAGGAGCCCATGGGAGGGAGTGCAGCCCAGTACAGGAGGAGCCCATGGGAGGGAGTGCAGCCCAGTACAGGAGGAGCCCATGGGAGGGAGTGCAGCCCAGTACAGGAGGAGCCCATGGGAGGGAGTGCAGCCCAGTACAGGAGGAGCCCATGGGAGGGAGTGCAGCCCAGTACAGGAGGAGCCCATGGGAGGGAGTGCAGCCCAGTACAGGAGGAGCCCATGGGAGGGAGTGCAGCCCAGTACAGGAGGAGCCCATGGGAGGGAGTGCAGCCCAGTACAGGAGGAGCCCATGGGAGGGAGTGAGTGCAGCCCAATACAGTAACCAATGGCAGGAAGGGATGGTACAATGTACACCAAGTTCAGGGCAGTGAATCTATGGGGCAAGGTGTGGGGCAGTTGTGGCAAAAAGAGCAGAATGTCGGCCCCCCGGCTGGAGCTGCTCCCATGTGTAAGACGTAAGAGCAGAGCTGGGGGGCTGCTCCCTAGAGACCCCACTAATCTATGATGTTCCCCAACTTTATAAACAAACTGGGTGTTTCTGTTTCCCAATAAAACAAGTAAATAGAGTTTCCCTTTCCCCTCACAGGTTGTACCCACATATCCGTGCCGGGAGCATCCAAGGGGCAGGAATGGGTAAGTGACTGTCTGGGAGTAGCACCCCCTAGAGTTGGGGGAGACGGTGCTATGTAACTGCATTAATTGGGGGGGGTCACACAAAATGTATTTATTGAACAGAAATGACCCAATAACATATGTGGGGTGTAAGTGACTGTCAGTATCTGGGGTACCCCCCCCCCCATGTGCAGCTATGACTAAACATTTGCACATAGACTTGCAGGAGTCCGTTCCCCCCACGCGGAACCCCGTTCCCCCCACGCGGAACCCCGTTCCCCCCACGCGGAACCCCGTTCCCCCCACGCGGAACCCCGTTCCCCCCACGCGGAACCCCATTCCCCCCACGCGGAACCCCATTCCCCCCACGCGGAACCCCATTCCCCCCACGCGGAACCCCATTCCCCCCACGCGGAACCCCATTCCCCCCACGCGGAACCCCATTCCCCCCACGCGGAACCCCATTCCCCCCACGCGGAACCCCATTCCCCCCACGCGGAACCCCATTCCCCCCACGCGGAACCCCATTCCCCCCACGCGGAACCCCATTCCCCCCACGCGGAACCCCATTCCCCCCACGCGGAACCCCATTCCCCCCACGCGGAACCCCATTCCCCCGACCCTCCCCACGCGGAACCCCATTCCCCCCACGCGGAACCCCATTCCCCCCACGCGGAACCCCATTCCCCCCACGCGGAACCCCATTCCCCCCACGCGGAACCCCATTCCCCCCACGCGGAACCCCATTCCCCCACGCGGAACCCCATTCCCCCCACGCGGAACCCCATTCCCCCCACGCGGAACCCCATTCCCCCCACGCGGAACCCCATTCCCCCCACGCGGAACCCCATTCCCCCCACGCGGAACCCCATTCCCCCCACGCGGAACCCCATTCCCCCCACGCGGAACCCCATTCCCCCCACGCGGAACCCCATTCCCCCCACGCGGAACCCCATTCCCCCCACGCGGAACCCCATTCCCCCCACGCGGAACCCCATTCCCCCCACGCGGAACCCCATTCCCCCCACGCGGAACCCCATTCCCCCCCACGCGGAACCCCATTCCCCCCACGCGGAACCCCATTCCCCCCACGCGGAACCCCATTCCCCCCACGCGGAACCCCATTCCCCCCACGCGGAACCCCATTCCTCCCTTTCAGAACCCCACTGCCCCCACACAGAACCCCACTGCCCCCACACAGAACCCATTCCCCCACACAGAACCCCACTGCCCCCACACAGAACCCATTCCCCCACACAGAACCCATTCCCCCACACAGAACCCATTCCCCCACACAGAACCCATTCCCCCACACAGAACCCATTCCCCCACACAGAACCCATTCCCCCACACAGAACCCATTCCCCCACACAGAAACCCATTCCCCCACACAGAAACCCATTCTCCCCACACAGAACCCCATTGCCCCCACACAGAACCCCATTGCCCCCACACAGAACCCCATTGCCCCCACACAGAACCCCATTGCCCCCACACAGAACCCCATTGCCCCCACACAGAACCCCATTGCCCCCACACAGAACCCCATTGCCCCCATTGCCCCCATACAGAACCCCATTGCCCCCATACAGAACCCCATTGCCCCCATACAGAACCCCATTGCCCCCATACAGAACCCCATTCCCCCATACAGAACCCCATACAGAACCCCATTGCCCCATACAGAACCCCATTGCCCCATACAGAACCCCATTGCCCCATACAGAACCCCATTCAGATCCCCATTGCCCCATTCAGATCCCCATTGCCCCATTCAGATCCCCATTGCCCCATTCAGATCCCCATTGCCCCATTCAGATCCCCATTGCCCCATTCAGATCCCCATTGCCCCATTCAGATCCCCATTGCCCCATTCAGATCCCCATTGCCCCATTCAGATCCCCATTGCCCCATTCAGATCCCCATTGCCCCATTCAGATCCCCATTGCCCCATTCAGATCCCCATTGCCCCATTCAGATCCCCATTGCCCCATTCAGATCCCCATTGCCCCATTCAGATCCCCATTGCCCCATACAGAACCCCATTGCCCCATACAGAACCCCATGCTTTAGCTCTTCCCACAACATTTCCATGGAATTAAGGTCAGGACTGTGACTTGGCCATTTCCCAACACTCACCTTATTCCCCTGTAACCAGTCTTGTGTAGAACCACTTGTGTGTTTAGGGTGGGTGTCTCGCTGCCCCACCCACTGTCTCTTGGGATTCACTGACCCAGATGCAGCCAAACTGGCCCAAACAGAACCCTCCCAGCCCCATGTTCCACAGATACAGGGATAAGGTCCTTATGCTGAATGTTGTCTCACTCCAAATGGAATGCTCCCCATTGAAGCCTAAACATTCTATTTTGGCTCCATCCCCCCACAAAACTGGATTCTCCCAGTCTCCTTCTGGTTTGTCACATGATCTGTAGCCAATCGTAGAGGCTCAGCAATATTTTTGGCCTTAGAGAGCAGTGCCTTTCTCCTTGCTCCCCTGTCATACACCCCATTGCTGCTCAGGGTTCCCCCGATGGTGGGACTCATGAACATCAACATTGGCCAATGGGAGACCCGCCATACACCCCTGGATATGGAGGCAGTCAGGGGGCATTTATCTAATCAATCCAACTGATATGGCCATTGGGCTCCAGTACCTTCCCTTTCCCAAGCAGGTGAGTGAGCAGGCCGGGGCACCTGAGGGGGGGGGGGCCAGGGCCCCTGGGGTAGCAGCCCTGGTTGGTCTCACACACCCCAGTCCAATGATGTAGCCTCACCTGTCCCCACTTCAACCCCAAGACTGAACTCGTGGAGTATTTGGGTGGGTGGAAGTGCGGGTGACATGTAGCCCGGACACGGGTGCTCTGTATAACTGATTGGGTCTGTCTGTGTTACAGAAGAGTACAAAACGTTACCATTGGACGACTGGACTGAGGAGCACGTCAGAGACTGGTTGCGCTCAATAAGACTCAAAAAGGAACACACTGACAGACTGTATGAAGAAGAAGTGACGGGGCCAGTGCTGAAGGAATTGAAACATGAGTTTTTAAGGATTTTTGGCATGAAAGAAGGACAGATCCAGCTATTAATTAGCAAGAGAGATGAGATTCTACTGGGACAGAAATCCACAGAGCCTGGTTCTCCTTCCCAGAACACACAGGCCAGTTCATCCCATCAGGAACCACAAGCTCTTGCAGATCCTTCAAGCAGCCTAAAAGGGACAACAATTTGTACCGCAGTGGTGCAAACCCCTCTGGCTGATCCATGCAGCACGCCTGAGCCTCCTTTAGTCTCACAAACCCCTCTGGCTGAACCGTGCAGCACGCCTGGGCCTCCTTTAGTCCCACAAACCCCTCTGGCTGAACCGTGCAGCACGCTTGGGCCTCCTTTAGTCCCACAAACCCCTCTGGCTGATCCATGCAGCACGCCTGAGCCTCCTTTAGCGCCACAAATCCCTCTGGCTGAACCGTGCAGCACGCCCGGGCCTCCTTTAGTCCCACAAACCCCTCTGGCTGAACCGTGCAGCACGCCCAGGCCTCCTTTAGTCCCACAAACCCCTCTGGCTGAACCGTGCAGCACACCCAGGCCTCCTTTAGTCCCACAAACCCCTCTGGCTGATCCGTGCAGCACGCCCGGGCCTCCTTTAGTGCCACAAACCCCTCTGGCTGATCCGTGCAGCACGCCCGGGCCTCCTTTAGTGCCACAAACCCCTCTGGCTGATCTGTGCAGCACGCCCGGGCCTCCTTTAGTGCAACAAACCCCTCTGGCTGATCTGTGCAGCACGACCGGGCCTCCTTTAGTGCCACAAACCCCTCTGGCTGATCTGTGCAGCACAACCGGGCCTCCTTTAGTGCCACAAACCCCTCTGGCTGATCTGTGCAGCACGCCCGGGCCTCCTTTAGTGCCACAAACCCCTCTGGCTGATCTGTGCAGCACGCCCGGGCCTCCTTTAGTGCCACAAACCCCTAAGGGGCAACACAACACAAACCTCTCGGGGGCCTGTAAGCCATTGGGAAGTACAAAGGATTCACCAGTGTTATTATCCTCAAGTATTTTCCGTCCATTTGATAAAGAAGTAGGGAACTTTAAATATGTGAAAAATAATGTTCTTTCACCTGAAACTGGGGCTATAGATCTGATCCAACCTTGTCATGAATATAAGTCTTTTTCCACGGCTGCCAAACTAGACCGGCTCCGAATTGGGACCAAATTTGCTTATGAGGTTCTTCGGTTTGGCTGTGCTTGTCTGAACACGAGGACAAATGGTACAATACACTTCGGAATCATGGACAGCAAGGAAGACAAAAGTTACCAACATGGCCAAATCGTTGGAATCCCTGTACATGACAAGGACTGGTTTGTGGATGCATTAGACTGCATGGAGAAAGCGTTTGCTCAGAATGACAAGGCTGTCGCTCGGGACTGTATTCGGCCACCAAAATTCATTGAAGTCATTGAGAGGGATGGTGAGGAGCAAAGGTTTGTCGTTGAGGTGGACATTGTTCCTGACTTCCATTTAGTAAAAGGAAAGGCCTTTCAAGTGGGCTTGCCGAAGTTTAATGAGAAGAGCAATAAAGTTTCCCACGAAAAGAAAGCAATGTATCGGAGGGTGGGAGCCAAATCTGAGCCCGTCTTAGACGATGATATGGTTCCGTTTATACAAGGCCTTCAGAATGTGGATCTCAAGCGGCAAAGAGCAGAATCTAGAGCAAACCATGATATCATGGCTCCAGGGGATTTGGGGACGAAAATATCAGCCCTGCTCACCGATGGAAAGCGGTATTTAGATGACTCTCTTCGATATATACTTGTCACAAATGGCTGTGGAGAGAACCATCTGACACACACAAGCTTTTTAGTGCGGATGAGAATATTATGCGTCTTTGATTTTGACCCAGATTCTGACAGCAGCGGTTTATGTTCTATTTACAAAAAGCACCATGCTACAAACATCCATTCCTTAAAGGGCTTTTCCATGGACAGTGGGGTGGGCACATGTGAACATCTGAAGAAGAACCTCTCCTTGGCTACTCAGACTACCTGGATATTCTGCAATGGGCGAACCAATTATCGTGGAGGAGATGAAGCCTGTGATGAAAATACATGGATCAGAACCAAGAGAAAATTCCTGAAGAAAGTGATTTCCTTAATCTGCGATGAAATCCTTCCAAGAGGCTACTTCAAGGTCCTCTTCCTCCTGTTGTCTCCTGTGGAAAAGCCAATTGTGGAAACATTTCAGGAGTTTTACACCGAACTGAATGGGATGGAGTATATAATGTGCATTGCAGAGAATAAAGAACATTATGAGAAATGGGCCAGTCTGGCTCAAGCCTCCTGCCCAAAAGAGCTGCTGGAACAGAGGAGTGTAGTTGGCATGCAGCTAAGCCATGTTGATGCCACTGTACAGAGCCTCTTTCCCTCAGTGTCCAACAATAGGCGTCTGCCAGTTTCCACCAAAGGTGTCTGTGTCCTTGCAACCCCCGACGAGGAACGGATGCACTCGCTGGAGATCCTGTGTGAGAACCAATGCAGTCATCTCAATGTAGACTCCTTGGTGAAGCAACAGATAGAGGAGATAGAAAGTACATTCTACCGGGGTGGCAAAATATGTTGGAAACATTTCTGGCTGGCAGAACAAAAGAAATGTGGCGCTCTAATACAGCGTGATGCATGTGGCGAAGTGGAGAAAATCCTAGAAAACATTTTGCATGAGAACATGATCAGACTTCCTGTTGCTCGGATCAAAGTCGTCCACCATCCGGGCAGCGGCGGAAGCACAGTCGCAAGACAGATTCTTTGGAAAAAGAAAAAAAACTTAAGATGTGCCATAGTGAAACCATCTTGTTCAGTCTCCACAGTCTGCGAACATGCCACGCGCCTTCGAGAATATGATGAAACCGACGTGGACCAGTGTCTTCCTGTTCTGCTCCTGATCGAAGACTGCGATGAAGAGTTCATTGACGATTTAAGGGACGAGTTAATGAGAGCAACAGTCTGTAAGAAGATTGATCGGTCAAAGAGGTGCTTCATTCTTCTCAGTTGCAAAAGGTCCAATTGTCCAGATAATCTATACAGGTCCTTTCCATTGGCCACTGTCATCATCACTCATAAACTTAGTGAGAAGGAGAAACTTGAATTTGCAGCAAAAGTTAAAACCTTAGAGCAGCAGTTCCCACCTGAATTTATCATCACGTTTGTCCTGATGAGCAAAGAGTTTGATGAGAAGTATGTCACGGATTTTGTGGAGCACGTTATGCACGGGGTGGAGCTATCGTCCAATGTCACCCGTTTAATGACCTTTGTTGCGCTTCTAAACAGCTATGTAGAAAACTCTTTTCTTTCCCTCTCGCACTGCGAGGCCTTCCTAGGGCTAGACGCCCACACCAAAGGTCAAAGCGAAATAAGGGAACATAATTTTAAGAATTGCCTAAGTGAACAGGCAAGACTGATATTTCTTGAACTGGCGGATCCCAAGTCTTTCATTACTTCCATTCATATCGTACATTCTCTGGTTGCAAAGGAGGTTCTAAAGCAACTTTCTGGAAGTTGCCCTCAGAGTAAAATTGCCATGGACCTTCTGCAAGAAAATGTCTTATTCAACCACAGATTTGGCCGGGAGGAATTCCTCAGGTTCACTAGGGACCTGTTTTTCAGACGGCACAGAATAAGCAGGGGAGATAATGTCGACACGTTTTTATCGCCTCTTATTGAGCAGGTTATAGAGGTTGAACAGGATCAACAGAAAGCCATTGACCTACTGAAAGCTGCTTATGAACGATTCCATAAAGATCCCCTATTTGCACAGCAGCTGGCTCGTCTGCATTACCGATATGAGAAATTTGAGGATTCAAAGAAATGGGTGGAGGTTGCTAAGGAACAACTGAGTGATTCCTTTATTTTGGACACGGAGGGGCAGTTGTACAAACAATGGGTGAATAGCCTGCTACAGAATAAAGATACTACTGTTAATCTAGAAGAAGTCGCTAATGTCATTGCTATGGCTCTGAAATCCATGGACTGTTTCCGTGCGGAACAAAGAGCCGCAAGGTCCGAAATGGACGTCATTAATAACTCCGGCTACTTCGGAGAGGTTGAGGTTGGGTGCCGCTTGCTGAAACTTCTTTCGACGCTTGAAATATTTCCTCCGAGCAAAAACGGTGTGAACCGAGAGCTCCTACAGTATCTGCTAACGGATCACATTCCCGATGTTATCAGAAAACCCTGGTATCGGTTTCACAACCATCTGAAAGGGCTTCACAAAAACATATCCAGCGCCTTGGCCTGGATTTCTGAAGAACTCAGCTACTTTCAGGCTGATAAAATTGATGAGGACAAGCAGAGGGTGGTGGAGGAGAGCAGAAGCAGCCCGCACAAGTGGCTGATGGGAAAAACAAGGGTTTTTGCTGAGTTTTTTACTTCCCAGCTTTTACCCCCCAGTGATGAGTCTGAGTTTCAAGCCTCGCTCAACACGTTCTTCCGGCGGATGAACATCTACAAACTGGGTGGTGGGAACCCAACTGCAATCCTTTCCCTGCGGTCCGATAAAGTCCACAGAGCAGAAGAAAAGCTCTCAGAGATATTAGAACTCTATGAAGGAATCTCAGATCCAGGAGGACTGGCCGATTCGGATCTAATTAATTACCTGACTTGCCACATAGCACTTGGGTGTGTGTCTCCTGGTTCCCCAAGTCTATTCAATTTAGAGCAGTTACGAGATCTTTCCAAGCGTTTCCAGTCAAAGAAGAAGTCTTTCTCTGCCAGCGCCTACTTTCTGCTGCTTCTCCTTTTCTGGCCTGATTATCTGGATGACCGAGAAGCTGATGCAGAGAAAGACCACATTTTGAACTTTGCTCTGCAGACTTTAAGGCGGCTGCAGGAAATCAGAATAAAGAATGTTCCTGTGCGGAAGAAAAGGACCAATGTGCTCTTCTTTATGGGCCAGGGTCCCGGGCTTCACAAGCTTCTGCTCAGACGTCAGGTTGAGAAGTTGATGAAAGGTCCAGTAAATGATTGGAGATTAAAGTGGGACTATGGGGTCATGGAGAAGTCAGAAAATGTGCAAAGACTCCTAAAAACGGTGCCCGGTTGGACAGAGGATGGGAAGGTCTATGTACGGGGGCACAGCCCAAAGCAAAAGCATGAAGTCTTAGTCCTGAATCAGTCGTCGGTGCCTCATGGAAGTGAAAATGTCACATTTTATTTAGCCTTTTCCTACGCCGGACTCATTGCCTACAACCTCCAAGTACAAAAATAAGTTGTTCTGTTTCATGAGGAATCTGCTCCAGGGGCAGGGAAGTCGGGTGTAAGGGGAATACCTGGCAAATAAGTGACTGATAGAGTAGAACAACTCCTTAAAGATGGTGCCTAGAGCTAACCCAGGAAGGTCCCACTGCTTAATGCTCGATTTTCTACCCTATACAGTACAGTATGCTAGCTGCTAATATCTACACTTTGGGTGGGCTCTGTGGGGGGGAACATATATAAAGCTGGGTTTGGGGGGGAGGCACTTCAGCCTTGACTTCATAGTGCCTGGTGTCTGGTTATGTGGGAATTGCCTCTGAGCCATTAAGGGGACATGGTCCCTCAGTGATCAGCGCTAAGTATCAATAAATCTCCTGTATTTATTTTACTGTATCAGTTTAATTGCTCTGCAGAACAAGAGCCCTTCTCAATACATAGGGCTATGAGCAAACTTAGGGAGCAAACCCCACAGTTGCCATGTTGCAGGGTGGGTGGGGCAAATACAAATGATGGAATGATGTTGGCATGTAATGTTGGAGAGAGCAATGCCCCTGGGAGACTTACAGTGGCTTGCAAAAGTATTCGGCCCCCTTGAACTTTTCCACAAGACCAATACAAAGTGGGGTACACGGGAAAGCCCAATACAAAGTGGGGTACACGGGAAAGACCAATACAAAGTGGGGTACACGGGAAAGACCAATACAAAGTGGGGTACACGGGAAAGACCAATACAAAGTGGGGTACACGGGAAAGACCAATACAAAGTGGGGTACACGTGAGAAGTGGAAGGAAAATCAGACATGATTCCAAACATTTTTTACAAATAAATAAGTGCAAAGTGGGGTGTGCGTAATTATTCAGCCCCCTGAGTCAATACTTTGTAGAACCCCCTTTTGCTGCAATTCCAGCTGCCAGGCTTTAGGGTATGTCTCTACCCGCTTTGCCCATCTACAGACTGAAACCCTTGCCCATTCTTCTTTGCAAAACAGCTCCAGCTCAGTCAGATTAGATGGTCAGCCTTTGGGAACAGCAGTTTCAGATCTTGCCACAGATTCCCCATTGGATTTAGATCTGGGCTGTGACTGGGCCAGTCTAGCACATGGATATGTTTGGGTTTAACCCATTGTTGCCCTGGCTTTATGTTTAGGGTCGTTGTCCTGCTGGAAGGGGAACCTCCGCCCCAGTCTCAAGTCTTTTGCAGACTCCAAGAGGTTTTCTTCCAAGATTGCCCTGTATTTGGCTCCATCCATCTTCCCATCAACTCTGAGCAGCTTCCCTGTCCCTGCTGAAGCCCCCCCAGAGCATGATGCTGCCCCACCATATGTGACAGTGGGGATGGGGGTTCAGAGTGATGTGCAGTGTTAGTTTCCGCCACACATAGCGTTTTGCATTTTGGCCAAAAAGTTCCATTTTGGTCTCATCTGACCAGAGCCCCTTCTCCCACATGTTTGCTGCCCCCCCCCCCCCCCCCCCCCCCCCACATGGCTTGTGGCAAACTGCAAACGGGACTTCTTATGGTTTTCTGTTACCAATGGCTTTCTTCTTGCCCCTCTCCCATAAAGGCCAACTTTGTGCAGTGCCCGACTAATAGTTGCCTATGGACAGATTCCCCCCCCTGAGCTGTAGATCCCTGCAGCCCCCCCAGAGTCACCATGGGCCCCTTGGCTGCATTTCTGATCAGCGCTTGTTGGGCCTGTGAGTTTAGGGGGGGGCCGTGCCTGGGTAGGGTTACAGTTGTGCCATACTCCTGCCATTTCTGAATGATCGGTGGAACAGGGCTCCGTGGGAGGTTCAAGGCTTTGGGAATCTGTTTGTAGCCTAAGCCTGCTTTATATTTCTCAATAACTTTATCCCTGACCTGTCTGGTGTGTTCTTTGGGCTTCATGGTGTTGTTGCTCCCAATATTCCCTTAGCAACCTCTGAGGCCGTCACAGAGCAGCTGTATTTGTACTGACATTAGATTACACACAGGGGCACTCTATTTAGTCATTAGCACTCATCAGGCAATGTCTATGGGCAACTGACTGCACTCAGACCAAAGGGGGCTGAATAATTACGCACACCCCACTTTGCACTTATTTATTTGTAACAAATGTTTGGAATCATGTCTGATTTTCCTTCCACTTCTCACGTGTACCCCACTTTGTATTGGTCTCTCCCGTGTACCCCACTTTGTATTGGTCTCTCCCGTGTACCCCACTTTGTATTGGTCTCTCCCGTGTACCCCACTTTGTATTGGGCTTTCCCGGGGAATTCCAATAAAATTGATTCATGTTTGTGGCTGTAATGTGACAAAATGTGGAAAAGTTCAAGGGGGCCGAATACTTTTGCAAGCCACTGTATACAGCGCAGTATAACTAGTCTAATACAGCGCAGTATAACTAGTCCAGCACTACTAGTAATAGTAGCAGTAGCCTCACACTGTCACTTATTAAAAGTACAAGCCCCCCCTGCTGAAACCATTATACGGTGCCTTATAGGCAAATATAGGCCATCCCAATCCCCTGCCAACATTGCGATGGCTAAAGGCACCACTCTATCCTAGCATGTACCCATGGAAATGAATGATACCCCCCTGCCCACACCATTCCTTGGTGGCAACTTGGCCCCCAGCTACTCTCACAGGGGGGCATCTCAACGGTTGGATCACATTCACTCTAGTCCCCACCATAGCCCTACGGCTCTTGTTTCCCTTTCTTAATTGGTACTAATTATTGTTAATAAGGCACAATGGCTTGTCGGGTGGGTGCAGGACCCAATTGTATGAAGGGAGCAGGCACTCGCTGTTGGCGTATGGCGCGTGACTGGCATCACTGTTGGCGTATAGCTCCTGTTCCTTTAATTGAGTTTTACCATATTTAATGAGCCATGTTTAACCCCATCCGCATAGCTGAGCCTGAAGCTCGAACCCAGATTCCAGATGGACCTGCCATTCAGGAAACTGCTCAAAGGCCCATAGGGGCCCCTAAGCCAGCGAAGACTCAATTTGGGCCCCTGTGCCATTTGGGACAATAGAAATATAAATGCAAACAAGGTGCATCAGGGCTCGCTAAGCCAACGGTGAGAGTGAATGTGGCGCCCCCCCCCAGAGTATCCGGCGTTCCCGGGAGTAGTATTATTATTCCGGGAGATTAGTCTCCCACAGTAGCTGATATCTCGCTGCAAGTCATGGCCCTAAGGTGTGTATAAATCTGCAACCAATCTCACCGGGGGCTTTGGCCATTCTGGCAGTGAGTGGGCGCCAAATACAGAATATTTCAGCGCTATCTGTACCCAAAGGCTCTTTAGACATATAAGGGGGGCATTTGCCCTATAATTAGAGGTTCTTACATGACGGCAGTCAGGATTGAACTCAGGCCTTGTTGGTATAAGGCAGCTGCCCTAACCATGCAGCCATTGGCTCAGTCCCTGGGCTCTGCTCATTCTATACAGGCACTAACTGCTCACTCACAGTGTTATAAAGAGCTTCTGGGAATCAAACTCACGGCCCCGGGGCTGTAACACAGGAACAATATGTCAGTACAGGAGAGGTGGGCAGGGCAGGCAGCTACGGTGGCTCAATGGTTAGCGCCTCTGTCCTTGGTGGCCGAGTCCTGAGTTCCATTCCCCAGCGGGGTGCTCTGTTTGGGTGTTTCTATGGGAAGGTTTTGCCCCTATATAGATAAAGGGAAGAGTTGGAAGCTGTGCCCCGGGGTGGCACGTGGGGTTAGTGCTGCTGCGTAGCGGTGCTTGAGTCCTGAGTTCAATTCCAGCCTGAGCACTATCCGTGAGGTGAGCGGCGCCTGAGACCTGAGCGGCACAGGGGGTAGCGCTGCTGCGTAGCGGTGCCTGAGTCCAACACAAAGTGTGTAACCGCCAGACACTGTGCGCCACGGGTGCCTCAGGCAGGTAGTGCGCTTACGGGCTGCTACCTGCAGGGAGTTTGCATGTTCTCCGTGTGTGTGCGTGGGCTCTGGCCCACGCTGTAAAAACATGCTTCTTAATTGGCCCCGCCCCTCTTGTAATAACACTGTCATAGGCGCTAGTGACCCCCACGGATCATGCTCAGGTTAGAATCGAACTCAGGACCCAACGGCTCCACTGTCACAGGGGCCCCTTTACTGCTCGGCCCCAACATTAGCCTGAGAGGTAACGGAGGCCTTTCTGGATTAGAAATCTAGAAAGACTCTAATCTGGGAAAAAGAAGAGTCTGCTCAAAGAATTTAGATTAGATTCTCTAATAATAGAATCTAGAAATAAATCTAATAGGAATTAGAATCTCTAGGAATTAGAAATAATCAAACCTAGGAATAAGAATCTAGAAATAAATCTAATCTAAGAATCTTAATCTAGAAATAAATCTAAATCTAATCTAGAAATAAATCTAATCTAAGAATCTAGAAATAAGAATCCTAATCTAGAAATAAATCTAATCTAAGAATCTAATCTAGAAATAAATCTAAATCTAATCTAGAAATAAATCTAATCTAAGAATCTAGAAATAAGAATCTTAATCTAGAAATAAATCTAATCTAAGAATCTAGAAATAAATATCTAGAAAAGATTCTTATTTCTAGATTCTTAGATTAGATTTATTCCTAGATTAGATTAAGATTCTTATTTCTAGATTCGATTTATTCCTAGATTAGATTAAGATTCTTATTTCTAGATTCTTATTCCTAGGTTTGATTATTTCTAATTTCTAGAGATTCTAATTCCTATTAGATTTATTTCTAGATTCTATTATTAGAGAATCTAATCTAAATTCTTTGAGCAGACTCTTCTTTTTCCCAGATTAGAGTCTTTCTAGATTTCTAATCCAGAAAGGCCTCCGTTACCTCTCAGGCTAATGTTGGGGCCGAGCAGTAAAGGGGCCCCTGTGACAGTGGAGCCGTTGGGTCCTGAGTTCGATTCTAACCTGAGCATGATCTGTGGGGGTCACTAGCACCTATGACAGTGTTATTACAAGAGGGGCGGGGCCAATTAAGAAGCATGTTTTTACAGCGTGGGCCGGAGCCCACGCACACACACGGAGAACATGCAAACTCCCTGCAGGTAGCGGCCCGTAAGCGCACTACCCGCCTGAGGCACCCGTGCCGCACAGTGACTGGCGGTTACACACTTTGTGTTGGACTCAGGCACCGCTACGCAGCAGCGCTACCCCCTGTGCCGCTCAGGTCTCAGGCGCCGCTCACCTCACGGATAGTGCTCAGGCTGGAATTGAACTCAGGACTCAAGCACCGCTACGCAGCAGCACTAACCCCACGTGCCACCCCGGGGCACAGCTTCCAGCTCTTCCCTTTATCTATATAGGGGCAAAACCTTCCCATAGAAACACCCAAACAGAGCGCCCCTCCAGGGAAAGGAACTCAGGCACCGCTCACCTCACGGATAGTGCTCTGGCTGGAATTGAACTCAGGACTCAAGCACCGCTACGCAGCGGCACTAACCCCATGTGCCACCCTAGGGCACAGCTTCCAACTCTTCCCTTTATCTATATAGGGGCAAAACCTTCCCATAGAAACACCCAAACAGAACACCCCGCCGGGGAATGGAACTCAGGACTGAGCTACCCACTGAGCCACCGTAGCTGCTTGTCCTGCTGCCTCTCCTGTACTGACATATTGCCCCTGTGTTAGGGCCCAGGGCCGTGAGTTTGATTCCCAGAAGCTCTTTATAATGCTGTGCGTGAGCAGTTAGTGCCTGTATAGAATGAGCAGAGCCCAGGGACTGAGCCAATGGCTGCATGGTTAGGGCGGCTGCCTTATACCAACAAGGCCTGAGTTCAATCCTGACTGCTGTCATGTAAGAACATTCCTCTAATTATAGGGCAAATGCCTCCCTTATATCTATAAGGAGCCTTATATCTACGCCTACAGATAGTGCTGAATACCCCAAGCTTTAAAGCAAAGTTCAGCTTTAATACAGGGCTGAGGCTGGAATCAAACTCAGAGATACCATGCTAAACACATGCCCAGGGCACTGCCACCCTTATTAACAAGGTGCCCACCCAGAGCCTAAAGTGTCCGTCGGTGGGCGGAAGCAGGTTTTTCTTGAAGTGTATAGGCACCCAAGGGCCCCCCTGTAAAGCTGCTGCCCTAGGCCCAGGGGCCCTCGGAGGTTTGGCACAGGAAATACAGTTGCACAGAACAAGCCCAAGACAAGGGGTGCCCCCCAGGGCTGAGAGAATCCCATGTCCTTCTATTTTTGGGGAGCAGCACGTGGGGCTGCTAGCACTCTGTGGCTACTGCTAAAACTGATGCCCCGATACCTGATAGTGCCCTGCCCCAGCACCCTGTACCAAAGAGAAGGCACTACAGAGGCACATTGGCACGCCGGAGGGTATTACTGCTCCAATAACAAACCTTCCATGGTGCAAAGGCACGACGTGGGGAACAGATTGCGCAGGAACTGCTCCTCAAACCTGGCTGAGGGGGAAACTGGCCGGCGACACCTTCACCTCAACATTCATAGCTGAGCGGCCCACAGAATCCTGCTCTCTCATCCCTCTCCCCTAGCAACAGGGGTCACGGGGGGAACAGGTTGGCAATTATGTCCCCTCTGGCTAACACTCAGGTCATGGAGCGCCCCCAAGGGGAGCACTGGGCACCCCCAACCAGGATACTGCTACTCCTCATACTGTATGGGAAGCTTCTAAAGCAGCAGCCAGAGGTGCACTAATCAGGGAAATAGCTAGGAAACTAGCCAAGGCACAGCTTGAAGAAGCCGAATCAGCCTTTAGGGTGAGGACACACGGAGCTACTTAGTAGCAGCTACTAGGCCAACGAGTCCCCACATATAGCCTGGAGCTCCCTAGCAGCCCCGCTTAATAAAGGTACACTTACGCCTTTATTTCTAGGCCAACGAGTCCCCCACGTATAGCCTGGAGCTCCCTAGCAGCCCCGCTTGATAAAGGTGTGAGGTAGGGCTAGGCCGCCTTTATCAAGCGGGGCTGCTAGGGAGCTCCAGGCTATACGTGGGGGACTCGTTGGCCTAGAAATAAAGGTGTGAGGTAGGGCTAGGCCGCCTTTATTTCTAGGCCAACGAGTCCCCCACGTATAGCCTGGAGCTCCCTAGCAGCCCCGCTTGATAAAGGCGGCCTAGCCCTACCTCACACCTTTATTTCTAGGCCAACGAGTCCCCCACGTATAGCCTGGAGCTCCCTAGCAGCCCCGCTTGATAAGGCGGCCTAGCCCTACCTCACACCTTTTATTTCTAGGCCAACGAGTCCCCCACGTATAGCCTGGAGCTCCCTAGCAGCCCCGCTTGATAAAGGCGGCCTAGCCCTACCTCACACCTTTTATTTCTAGGCCAACGAGTCCCCCACGTATAGCCTGGAGCTCCCTAGCAGCCCCGCTTGATAAAGGCAGCCTAGCCCTACCTCACACCTTTATTTCTAGGCCAACGAGTCCCCCACGTATAGCCTGGAGCTCCCTAGCAGCCCCGCTTGATAAAGGCGGCCTAGCCCTACCTCACACCTTTATTTCTAGGCCACTGTGTCCCAACGTATAGCCTGGAGCTCCCTAGCAGCCCCGCTTGATAAAGGCGGCCTAGCCCTACCTCACACCTTTATTTCTAGGCCAACGAGTCCCCCACGTATAGCCTGGAGCTCCCTAGCAGCCCCGCTTGATAAAGGCGGCCTAGCCCTACCTCACACCTTTATTTCTAGGCCAACGAGTCCCCCACGTATAGCCTGGAGCTCCCTAGCAGCCCCGCTTGATAAAGGCGGCCTAGCCCTACCTCACACCTTTATTTCTAGGCCAACGAGTCCCCCACGTATAGCCTGGAGCTCCCTAGCAGCCCCGCTTGATAAAGGCGGCCTAGCCCTACCTCACACCTTTTATTTCTAGGCCAACGAGTCCCCCACGTATAGCCTGGAGCTCCCTAGCAGCCCCGCTTGATAAAGGCGGCCTAGCCCTACCTCACACCTTTATTTCTAGGCCAACGAGTCCCCCACGTATAGCCTGGAGCTCCCTAGCAGCCCCGCTTGATAAAGGCGGCCTAGCCCTACCTCACACCTTTATTTCTAGGCCAACGAGTCCCCCACGTATAGCCTGGAGCTCCCTAGCAGCCCCGCTTGATAAAGGCGGCCTAGCCCTACCTCACACCTTTATTTCTAGGCCAACGAGTCCCCCACGTATAGCCTGGAGCTCCCTAGCAGCCCCGCTTGATAAAGGCGGCCTAGCCCTACCTCACACCTTTATTTCTAGGCCAACGAGTCCCCCACGTATAGCCTGGAGCTCCCTAGCAGCCCCGCTTGATAAAGGCGGCCTAGCCCTACCTCACACCTTTTATTTCTAGGCCAACGAGTCCCCCACGTATAGCCTGGAGCTCCCTAGCAGCCCCGCTTGATAAAGGCGGCCTAGCCCTACCTCACTCACACCTTTATTTCTAGGCCAATGAGTCCCCACGTATAGCCTGGAGCTCCCTAGCCCTACACCTTTATTTCTAGGCCAGCCAAACCCACTACATGCACAGTTGGCTCCAGAGTGGTGTGGCCTTTGCTCCAGGCCTGTAGGCTAGGCTCCTTAGAGGCTAATAAATACCTGCCATACAAACTATGATGACTATCCAAGCACGATATCCACCTCCTTTGGAGCCTGGAGGATAGACACTGGGGGCATACTCCTCCTATCATTTCTCCTTACCTTCGCCTGTGGAGAAATTCCAATCTATCCCCCTACAGACCCCTCCAAGACTTTACAGACTGGCCAGTACTAGGCCTGAAATTCCTGGGGGACATTCTGACTAATCAGACATTCCCCAAAGACAAAGCTCAACAAGCCAGATTTACCATTTTATAGGTACCTCCAATTCCGCCATGCATACCTACAATACTCCCCAGGTGGAAATACTTCTACGTGACCCAGGCCAGAAGGAACAGACATGTAGACTTTATAGGTCCCTCACCGTTACTAGAGCCCAGCATCACTGGCAACAGCTCCTGATTCGCTGTACGGGGCTTTCATCTCCTTGTGGGACAAACTAATTCAGTATAAATTCATCCATCAGTTATATATTACCCCTATAAAACTTCAAACGAGGGGTCAGTTCTGTATTGGGGGGCAGTACTACGCTAATTGCAGAAAGGATGTCTCCAATGCCTGACATCTCCGGCACCCAGCATGCATTGGTATTGCCCCCCCAATACAGAACCTTTGGGGTGAAGAAATGAAACACCTGGCGTTAGCGAATGCCTGCTCCCCAGTGACTCGCTTACTGGGCCTGGTGGAAGATCGTGTACCAGCGGGTCAGTTTCATTAACAAACTCTCCCCCCTATCAAGCTTACTTACAGGCCCGAGGGGCCCACACAAAGGTGATAAAACATGGCTTGACACTAAGCTGGCCCCGGGAACATTTGCTTGTTATATAAACTCTATAGCAGGAGGGTATTAGTAGCATTGTATGTAAGGCTTCTCCTACCTGTCCCCTTTCTTTCTGTACTGTATCACGGAGACACCCCATATCCATGGCTGGAATGATTATGAACCCTGTTTATGTTCTTTCCAATATCTTCATTAAAATAAAGACTCACAGTGTGACTGTCGCATCTTTCATTTGTATCTATTTCTATGCCCAGGTTACCGATAATAAAGGAGAAAAAGCCAGTACGTAAAAGTACTAATGATAAGAGGGGTGGTCCCTGACTGTAGCCCCCAGCAGCCGGGATATGTGGGGAGGAACATGTGCAGATAGGAACATTATAGAGGGAAGCAATATACAGGGCGCTGAGTTGGCAGAAGCACAGTCCTACTGGCGCCAGCAATGCTTTCTATTGGGCCAGAACCTTCCCCCCACCCCACAAATAGGTGGGAGAAGTGACTACCTTCCCTGCCAATCTGAGCCCCTGGAGCTTTGCCTCAGTACAGTAGGAAACAGGCCATAAAGCGAGACAGCAGTGCTGCTGAATGGAAGCGCCAGCACGTACCATTACGGATGCACAGAAATGAATCACTCAATCAAGGAGACCGGGTCTTCGAGCACCAATAATACTTTTATTTGGATGACAGCGTTCCTTTAAGAACATTCCTGCTGAACAAAAAGCCAAATAATTCAAACCCAGCAAATCATAACAAAATGAAGACCAATTGCAAATTGTCTCTACATCATACTAGAAAGGTGAAAATCTGTGATATTAGTAGAAAAGGCCACTCAGGTGAGTTAGCAGGGGCTGCACTATGCAGCAGGAAAGGGCCACGTATCATACATACCTGGGAGACTTGTTGGCGCAAACCGGTGCTTTGCCATGTCGGCACAACGCAGCCCGTGTTGGGTGTGGGGTGCCCGGCCTGCAGCTGGTAGGGACTGGCACATAACAGGGCACGGGTTAGACCTTACCTATTAGGGTGCCCGGCCTGCAGTTGGTAGGGACTGGCACATAACAGGGCACAGGTCAGACCTTACCTATTAGGGTGCCGGCCTGCAGTCTGTAGCGACTGGCACATAACAGGGCACGGGTCAGACCATACCTATTAGGGTGCCCGGCCTGAAGTCTATAGGGACTGGCACATAACAGGGCACGGGTTAGACCTTACCTATTAGGGTGCGGGTCAGACCATATCTTGCCTATTAGGGTGCCCGGCCTGCAGTCTGTAGGGACTGGTACATAGCAGGGCACGGGTTAGACCTTACTTATTAGGGTGCGGGCCAGACCTTACCTATTAGGGTGCGGGCCAGACCTTACCTATTAGGGTGCGGGCCAGACCTTACCTATTAGGGTGCGGGCCAGACCTTACCTATTAGGGTGCGGGCCAGACCTTACCTATTAGGGTGCGGGCCAGACCTTACCTATTAGGGTGCGGGCCAGACCTTACCTATTAGGGTGCGGGCCAGACCTTACCTATTAGGGTGCGGGCCAGACCTTACCTATTAGGGTGCGGGCCAGACCTTACCTATTAGGGTGCGGGCCAGACCTTACCTATTAGGGTGCGGGCCAGACCTTACCTATTAGGGTGCGGGTCAGACCTTACCTATTAGGGTGCGGGTCAGACCTTACCTATTAGGGTGCGGGTCAGACCTTACCCATTAGGGTGCGGGTCAGACCTTACCTATTAGGGTGCGGGTCAGACCTTACCTATTAGGGTGCGGGTCAGACCATACCTTACCTATTAGGGTGCCGGCCTGCAGGGACTGGTACATAACAGGGCACGGGTTAGACCTTACCTATTAGGGTGCGGGTCAAACCTTACCTATTAGGGTGCGGGTCAGACCATACCTTGCCTATTAGGGTGCCGGCCTGCAGTCTGCAGGGACTGGTACATAACAGGGCACGGGTTAGACCTTACCTATTAGGGTGCGGGTCAGACCATACCTTGCCTACTAGGGTGCCGGCCTGCAGTCTGTAGGGACTGGTACATAACAGGGCACGGGTCAGACCTTACCTTGCCTATTAGGGTGCGGGTCAGACCATACCTTGCCTATTAGGGTGCCCGGTCTGCAGGGACTGGCACATAGCAGGGAATGGGTTAGACCGTACCTAGTTCAGCGGCACAGAACATAGGGCTTTACTGCGTGCTTCCCATGCATCTCATACCCAAGCAGTGATCCAATGTTTAAGGGCTTTTCCTTGAATAGACGAATTGACAGGTAAATAAAATGCACATAAACAAGTTTCAGCCCTAACAGAGAGAGATGTGCTGTCCCATAACACAGTGGCAGGGGAGACTGCTCTACTGGCCACTCACTCAGGGCACAGTGGCCTCACAGACCACATGGGAAATGGAACTGTACTTAATAAAGCAATGTAAGGTTTGGCTTATTAACACTGAGAGACGATCCCCTGATGTTACTAACAATGCACACAGAGCCTGGATATAACTACAGGCTGGCACTGTGAGAAATCTCCATGGCTCTTACATGGGAAAGGCTGCAAGGGTCACCTTCTAACTCACGGTGGTGCAAAACTAAACAACACAGAGAATAACTTGGCCTTTAAACATGGTATTGCAGCTGCATAGCTTTCCCAAGTTCCGCTCATACATAACTGGAACCCTTGCTTTCCTCTAAATATGGGGCAGTACCCCCGACTGGCCTGCTACAGGGAAGCGCGGGCTTATGGGGTTCCATCTGTACCCCCGACTGGCCTGCTACAGGGAAGCGCGGGCTTATGGGGTTCCATCTGTACCCCCGACTGGCCTGCTACAGGGAAGCGCGGGCTTATGGGGTTCCATCTGTACCCCCGACTGGCCTGCTACAGGGAAGCGCGGGCTTATGGGGTTCCATCTGTACCCCCGACTGGCCTGCTACAGGGAAGCGCGGGCTTATGGGGTTCCATCTGTACCCCCGACTGGCCTGCTACAGGGAAGCGCGGGCTTATGGGGTTTCATCTGTACCCCCGACTGGCCTGCTACAGGGAAGCACGGGCTTATGGGGTTTCATCTGTACCCCCGACTGGCCTGCTACAGGGAAGCGCGGGCTTATGGGGTTTCATCTGTACCCCCGACTGGCCTGCTACAGGGAAGCGCGGGCTTATGGAGTTCCATCTGTACCCCCGACTGGCCTGCTACAGGGAAGCGCGGGCTTATGGAGTTCCATCTGTACCCCCGACTGGCCTGCTACAGGGAAGCGCGGGCTTATGGGGGTTCCATCTGTACCCCCGACTGGCCTGCTACAGGGAAGCGCGGGCTTATGGGGTTCCATCTGTACCCCCGACTGGCCTGCTACAGGGAAGAGCGGGCTTATGGGGTTCCATCTGTACCCCGACTGGCCTGCTACAGGGAAGCGCGGGCTTATGGGGTTCCATCTGTTCCCCCGACTGGCCTGCTACAGGGAAGCGCGGGCTTATGGGGTTCCATCTGTACCCCCGACTGGCCTGCTACAGGGAAGCGCGGGCTTATGGGGTTCCATCTGTACCCCCGACTGGCCTGCTACAGGGAAGCACAGGCTTATGGGGTTCCATCTGTACCCCCGACTGGCCTGCTACAGGGAAGCGCGGGCTTATGGAGTTCCATCTGTACCCCCGACTGGCCTGCTACAGGGAAGCGCAGGCTTATGGGGTTTCATCTGTACCCCCGACTGGCCTGCTACAGGGAAGCGCGGGCTTATGGGGTTCCATCTGTACTCCCGACTGGCCTGCTACAGGGAAGCGCGAGCTTATGGGGTTTCATCTGTACCACTGACTGGCCTGCTACAGGGAAGCGCGGGCTTATGGGGTTCCATCTGTACCCCCGACTGGCCTGCTACAGGGAAGCGCGGGCTTATGGGGTTCCATCTGTACCCCCGACTGGCCTGCTACAGGGAAGCGCGGGCTTATGGGGTTCCATCTGTACCCCCGACTGGCCTACTACAGGGAAGCGTGGGCTTATGGGGTTCCATCTGTACTCCCGACTGGCCTGCTACAGGGAAGCGCGGGCTTATGGGGTTCCATCTGTACCCCCGACTGGCCTACTACAGGGAAGCACAGGCTTATGGGGTTCCATCTGTACCCCCAACTGGCCTGCTACAGGGAAGCGTGGGCTTATGGGGTTCCATCTGTACCCCCGACTGGCCTGCTACAGGGAAGCGCAGGCTTTTTCACTCTCTACTAGCAGGCCAGGGACAATAATGCCCCCATATGAATGGGGCATGGCTGTGGGTGGGGGGCAGGTAACAACATGCCTGCCCCCATTATTAGGGCAAAGCCATTTAGCCATTGATACAAATGGACAGACTGAATGGCTTGCCTACGGGGTTCTGCAATTATATCTGGGTTTGTATCCAACAGATATTGGCCTATGAATTGCTCATTGGGCCATCATGTGACAAGCAAATCCAAGGGTATCCATTAGCCATGTCACTATGTGGCAATGTGGGCGGGGGATACACACACACACCGTGAGGGGAGGAGCTGTGATGGGTCGGGGCTGAGAGCTCAGAAAGAGTGCAAGGAAGGAGGCAGCTATAAGGAGTGCAGAGAGAGACAGACATGCATAAGGGCACTCCTGTCCCACACAGCCTATGCTGCCCCCCAGCTGAGAGAAGGGGCGCTCTCTTTGGGGGGTGGGGTGACAAAGCCATAGGGAGCAGACTGGCGCGTATCAGCATTACCCCACAGTAGTACGTTAGTTATCATGAAAGTAGAAGAAGAAGGAAGAGGAGTACTTACAGGTACCAACTAACCTGCACTGGCACTTCTGGGGACTGGCGCCTGTGCCAGTAAGTAGCTGACATGCTGTTTGCTAGTTAACAGAAACATAAATTGAATTAACCAAGGTGCAGCTTCCGTGGCCTGCCTATAAAGCACAAAATACACATAACTGCCCCCACTCCAGCAACAGAAGGTTATGCACAGTTGGAGCAGTACTTTCCAAACCATCTCTGTTACACTTTCTAGATAAAAAGAGGAAGGTTGCAAGTTAGAAACCACTGAGCCATCAGAACCATGAATGGATTTAGCCCAGATACTGCAGGGCCCGGGCTGGCACCTGTCTAGCGTGCCCGCTGTAAGCCTGCCAAAGGGCACAGTATTGCCCAGCTGCCCCATTAGGGGCTGAGACTATGGCAGTCGAGTAGTAGCGGAAGGTAGAAAGATAATGGGATCAGAGTGAGCAGCATAGGGAGAGTCTATGTACGTAGGCACATACTAACTACACCGCCTACTATCGCTAATGCTTTGGGACACTGCTGAGATGACTCCGCCCACTGACACAGAGGGCTGAATAAAACAGGCATCACCATGCCACTCTTTCTATAGAATGTTCTAGCAAAC
Source organism: Xenopus tropicalis (assembly GCF_000004195.4). NCBI lineage: Eukaryota > Metazoa > Chordata > Amphibia > Anura > Pipidae > Xenopus > Xenopus tropicalis. The sequence goes on from NC_030686.2 coordinate 51,753,096, forward strand.
CTACCGACAGGGGAACATGGCTCCCGAGTGAGGCGCTATTACATCAGCGCACATCCAATATCCCCTCCCCCACACTGTATGGGGGCAGCCATATTTATCTGTATGTGTGGGGATGTGGGTCGGTAGAAATGAATGTAATGAGAGAGGCCTCCCGGTACCCAGCCTGGGACACTGATGCTCAGATGGGGAGAAGCTGATTGGCTGAGCCGGTGTTACCCAATGGAGCAAGGGTTGGCCATTGCCCTGCTCACCATATAACTGCCCAGTAAGGAAGGGCCATGGCCAGTGTAATGCTGCTTTGCTATTGGCCCACCAGCAGATTTACATCCATACACAGCCACAGATCCTTGGCCGCACATTAGCATGGCCACTCAGACAAGCTGATGGGATTGGTCACAGGGCTACTCTGTGGCCCCTCTCACACCCATACCTGCCTCCGCTTCACTCACACAATCTCATGTCTGTACAGACTGCCGGGTACCAAACAGGACTGCATGACTGTCTGCCAAAGTGCCCAACCGGGGGCCTAAAGCCCACACCCTGTAACTGGCCACTTTCATGTTCAGTCTCACATAGAGAAGGCAGACAGCTGCCTACATCTCTTCCTTTAAAGGAACAGTAAAACTAAAAACATAGAAGTGTTGTAAAGTAACTAAAATATAATGTAGTGCTGCGCTGTGCTGGTACCACTGGGGCGTTTGCTTCAGGAACCCCACTATAGTGCCTATAAATACTGCCCTGCGCCGGTACCACTGGGGCGTTTGCTTCAGGAACCCCACTATAGTGCCTATAAATACTGCCCTGCGCCGGTACCACTGGGGCGTTTGCTTCAGGAACCCCACTATAGTGCCTATAAATACTGCCCTGCGCCGGTACCACTGGGGCGTTTGCTTCAGGAACCCCACTATAGTGCCTATAAATACTGCCCTGCGCCGGTACCATTGGGGCGTTTGCTTCAGGAACCCCACTATAGTGCCTAATAATACTGTCCTGCGCCGGTACCACTGGGGCGTTTGCTTCAGGAACCCCACTATAGTGCCTATAAATACTGTCCTGCGCCGGTACCATTGGGGCGTTTGCTTCAGGAACCCCACTATAGTGCCTATAAATACTGCCCTGCGCCGGTACCACTGGGGCGTTTGCTTCAGGAACCCCACTATAGTGCCTATAAATACTGCCCTGCGCCGGTACCACTGGGGCGTTTGCTTCAGGAACCCCACTATAGTGCCTATAAATACTGTCCTGCGCCGGTACCATTGGGGCGTTTGCTTCGGGAACCCCACTATAGTGCCTATAAATACTGCCCTGCGCCGGTACCACTGGGGCGTTTGCTTCGGGAACCCCACTATAGTGCCTATAAATACTGCCCTGCGCCGGTACCACTGGGCCGTTTGCTTCAGGAACCCCACTATAGTGCCTATAAATACTGTCCTGCGCCGGTACCATTGGGGCGTTTGCTTCAGGAACCCCACTATAGTGCCTAATAAATACTGCCCTGCGCCGGTACCACTGGGGCGTTGCTTCGGGAACCCCACTATAGTGCCTATAAATACTGCCCTGCGCCGGGTACCACTGGGCCGTTTGCTTCAGGAACCCCACTATAGTGCCTATAAATACTGTCCTGCGCCGGTACCATTGGGGCGTTTGCTTCAGGAACCCCACTATAGTGCCTATAAATACTGCCCTGCGCCGGTACCACTGGGGCGTTTGCTTCGGGAGCCCCACTATAGTGCCTATAAATACTGCCCTGCGCCGGTACCACTGGGCCGTTTGATTCAGGGACCCCATTATAGTGCCTATAAATACTGTGCTGTGCTGGTACCACTGGGGCGTTTGGGGGAAAAGGCCATTGGACGGGCATTAGGCAGCCACTGCTCTCACAAGTGAGTATTTTGGGAAGGAGAGCCGCAGGAGATTTTTGATACAGACAAACCTTAAAGGGATTCTGTCATGATTTTCATGGCAAATAGCAAATAATTCTCTCTCCCCTCTAAAATGTTATTCTTGAACCAACACATGTATTTGTAGCTGTAATATTGGTGTGTAGGTGCCATCTCAGTGCATTGTGCCTGAGTCTGAGCTTTCAGCCAGCGCTACACATTAGAACTGCTTTCAGCAAACCTATTGTTTCTCCTACTCCCATGTAACTGGAGGAGTCCCGAGCCGGACTTGGATTTCTTACTATTGCGTGCTATTCTGATACCTACTGGGAGCTGCTATCTTGCTCCCTACCCATTGTTCTGCTGATCGTCTGCTGGGGGTGAGGGGGTTTATCACTCTAGTGAGTGAAGTTCATCAGAGCACAGGTCACACGGCTGAGGCATCCTGGGAAATAAAGAATATGGCTAGCCCCATGGGACATTTCATATCTGTTTGTGTTTTTGAATAAGGGGTGTCACTGCAGGAGAAGCTCTGAACATGTTTTCCCACAACAGTATCACTTTAACATGAGGCTTCTGTTTGGAACGTGGAAGTGCCGGCCATGGGACAAAGTTAGGTTAGAGGAATATAAACCCCCGCTTTCATTAGGAGCCCCCCCACCTGCTCTTAAGCTGTTTGTATAGTTAATCTCTAATGTGCGAGTCCCATATAAAGATAATAAGTGCTACATTAGTGGCTCCTGTGAGCCCCCACAGCAGGGCTGCCCCCCATTCCCATGCAGTGGGCCTATTATCTGTACATAAAGTAAAAATGAAATACCATTAGAAAGGCACAGCAAAGACAGTGCCCCCCCCCCCCCCCCCCCTTTACTGGGCAGCCCTGTGCCAGCAGCCCCTGTAGTCACACAACACTATACAGCAATGAACTGACAGGTCCCTAAATGAAATAAACGGTGAGGGGCTTTCACCAAACTTGCTGCAAGTTTGGGGACATATATATCCAACAGCTAAAGCTGTGAAAGCCCCTGAAAGAAAAGAAATCCCACTTGCCTCAGACTGAACAGGGCAACACTGAGACTCAGCCTCAGCCTGTCCCATGGCAGTGCTATAGGGAGAAGAAAAATGGATATTTTAGAACAAGTCCTAGATTTTTTGTATCTGACACACACATGCAGGTCCATTAATAATGTCTAATCAATAGGATCTTATAATCAATAGGATCTAGTGACGGATCAGCGGAACACTACCTGCCTACCCACACACACACACAGGGGACACACACGGCTGCCTTATCAGAAAATGAAAAGTCACTGTAAAACAAATCAATATATTTAAAGGGACACTGCCACAATATTGTTGGCTCCCAACAGAAGCAGACCAAGTGAATAGGGTGCATAATTGCCATGGGCCAGCGGCTATAGGGGATTGCTGCCACTATACAAGCAGCGGCCAGTAAGAGTATAAGAGCTCGGCCAGGGCAGCATTGGGGCTTGGGATGGACTATAGCAACCGAGCTATAGATATATATAATGACTAAATGATTAGGAACAGGACTGGAGGTTACCCTCAGGGGGTGCTGCTGTGTCCTGGCCAAATACAGAGAGTGACTGATAGCATCCAGACATTTGCTTAAAAACCTAACTAATAAATGATCCCTGCTGATTGGCAGCTATGAGCTACTAGCCCTGTTATTATTGCCCCTCTGCCCCCAGCAGGCAACTCTCAATAACTCCTCTATGAGCCATGCCCAATGACTGGGTGTCACTTGCTTTGCTTCTGTTCAATGGCTACCCCCCCATGTATGGTTTGGAATGGCAGACTCCCTTTAACCATTGCAAAGCAGCCAGACCTGTACACATAACCAACGGCTTGTTTTGGCCGTCGAGAAGGGGCTCACTTTACCAACATGATGCCATGAAGATGGCAGGAGCAAAGGCATCCCTTCATATACACGATGGCAGTCAGGGAATGCCCAGAGAAACCGTCAGTGTGTGCCAATGGGATGAGGTTGGGCAGAGACGGGCACACTAACTGCTCCCAAGTCACACAGACAGCACAACAACACGGGCAGTTCCTATCATGGGACTCCACAGCTACACAGCGCAGCCAGACTACATCTCCCTAAGCGCAACAAGGGTATAGATCAGTCGGTATCAGGGCGCCTGAATATCACTAAGGAGAGAAGGCTTCCCCCCCAAACTGGGTAAGTGCAGCCCTGGGCTTCCCTGGAACTGGGCCTTTATATGGCGAGCCGTAACACCGCACAGGAGGCGGCCACCTCGACACTTATCTAGCAGGTTAAGTGGGTTTGGGGACCAGAAATAGTGCTCTAGTTTATTACTAGGAGTTCCAAGTCAGTGCCACTCTGCTGGAATGAGGGTTAGTTACCAAATGAACAGCCAGCAAATTAATTCTGTTATGGTAAATAGGTGCACACACACCATCCATACACACCTGCAGGTGAGCCCCATAAAGACACACAGGTACCTCCCACCCCACTGCTAAGGGCCCCCCAGTAACACTAACGGAAGCCCCACTGAGAATGCTCTGGGCGCTGTGTAACTAAAGGCAATGATGTGTGCAGGTCTGGCAACTTTGCGCAAGATTAACAGGAAACAGCGACATGCAACTGAAGCAGCACTAACAGATGTATTTAGGGCAGCGATGCAGTGTGGCATCTGTGGCATGCATCGGTACCAACCTGGCAGAGCTGCTCCACCGCTCATAATGAATAAGAAGTCAGAAAGGTTTCGCTTGTTTTATTACACAATGAAGTTCTTAACATGACACACAAATTGTAGGAACCCTAGCGGCTGGGGTGTCAGAGACCTAAATAGGTGCAACAGATACAGCCCTCACCAACCACTGTTGGGGACCAAAGTCCAACAGCACCCTAGGGTGCTGTGAAGGCATCACTATACAGAGAGCAAAATAACATTACAGAACTTGCCTTTAAGGTGGTATTTGGCGCCTTCACATTTAAACGAACCATATTTACTATACGCCACTTCTAAAAACCTAGATGAAATATGAAAAAGAAGCCATACAGTATAAATTGCAATCTCAGGAATATTCCTGGTTTATTTCCCACAAACTCCTGCCCACAAATAAAAATAACCCACCCACAAGTAAAACAAAATGTCCAAAAGTTCCGGGTATGTAGGGGACACGTTTTAGTCACAGTGAAGCTCTAAGTGACGGAAGCTTGGCTATATACACAGCACAAGATGAGAAAAGGTTTAATCTCCAAACCTATTTACTAGTGCAGAAACATCAGTAGCGGCCACCTTGAGACATTACAGGAGGTCTTATCCCCATGAGAGGCCTAGGGGGCCCACCTTGATAGGGTGGTACCATGGGGGGTCCTTGTCCATAGGGAGGCATTGCACCAGGATGATAGCCGGCCATTCCTTGATGTGGCGCACCATACTGACCTGTAGAGAGGAACCATACATGACATTTTCCATATAAAAGCCAGCACCACTATCTTGTGCTGGAAAACAGACCAACAATCTTGCCTTTAATGTGCCTGCTAATCTACACTTAGTCTAGAGCAGAGCTAACACTCAGCGGACCTCAATGATCCCATATCGCTATGCTAAACTGAAGCCCTGAAAGAGACCTGTGAGAGCTTTATCAAACTAATCACATTATATTATGCAATACCCTAGGCACAACCAGAGCCTGTGTGTGCTGGGCTCCTTGAGAGAAACAGACTCCTCTCTGCTTAGCTCCCATTTGGATGTTGGGGAACACTAACAGGAAGAAGATACTAACCATGGGGTGGCAATGGATGCCTCATTCCAGGCTGCTGGGTAAGTAGCCCAGGCTGAGGAGCCATCATGGCTCCCAAAGGCCCAACAGCTGTAGCACCCAGATTACCCATGGGACCCTGGCCAGGCCTGGGTAGGTTACGTTGATATTTTGGAAGCTGAGCACGCTTCTCCTCCTATGAAATGAAGAGAATAGGAAAAAAAAAAATGCACAAATAAGGATCAACAGCAATTAAAAGAGTGACACTACACTTTCAGATCTGCACCTATTCCTGATTATACCAATGACTAGCCCAAATGGGAAATTCTCTTCTGCTTCTTGCTTCATAACATACTCCTAACTTACATACAAACTAAGGGCAAGTAGCGAAACTGTCACCCAATAACTAGAGCAGGGGGAGGCCATGGGAGAATAGAGGGGCTCTAACATGAAGTCACTAGGAATGGCTGGCTGGGTGCTGGGCACACAGCCGTGCAAGTCCAACTCTAAGCATATAATACAGACATTAGCTGCTCAGTAATAACCTACCAGGGGCAAGTAGTGAAACTGTCACCCAATAACTAGAGCTGGGGAATGCCATGGGAGAATAGAGGGGCTCTAACATGAAGTAAGCAGGAATGGCTGGCTGGGTGTTGGGCACACAGCCGTGCAAGTAAAACTCTAAGCATATAATACCGACATTAGCTGCTCAGTAATAACCCACCCAATAACTAGAGCTGGGGAAGGCCATGGGAGAAGAAAGGGGCTCTAACATGAAGTCAGCAGGAATTCTAAGCATATAACAGACACATCAGCAGCTCAGTAATAATAACCCACCAGATGTGAATAGCTCCTCCCACTACTTACCAGCGATATATCCTCATCTGGGTGCACCAACTTACTAGTGGCACTAGTCGTTGTCAGGGTAGCAGGCTTACTTGTTATGGAAGTGGACACTTTAGAAGCAGTGCTATTGGTTGTGCTAGTGGTTGCCAGAGTAGACTGGGTGTAAGCAGGGAATGTTGGTTTAGGAGGTTCCGCACTGGTAGCAGGGATAGTGTTCAAGGGTTTGAAATCCGTTCCCACAGGTCCAGCAACAGTTGCCTGAGCCTGGCAAGAAAAGGAAAGGAGATATGAGCAACACTACTCATAGCAATGGCTGCATTCCTGGCACAAAGCATAGGGGGCTACCAGCACTGTGCATAGTATGGGAAAGCTGGGTTACATGTTGTACCTGGGGGGGCATTAGTCTGTAACATTCCCTCCCACACTGATGGTAAGGCTCCAACACTACTCATAGCAATGGCTGCATTCCTGGCACAAAGCATAGGGGGCTACCAGCACAGTGCATAGTATGGGAAAGCTGGGGTACATGTTGTACCTGGGGGGGCATTAGTCTGTAACATTCCCTCCCACACTGATGGTAAGGCTCCAACACTACTCATAGCAATGGCTGCATTCCTGGCACAAAGCATAGGGGGCTACCAGCACTGTGCATAGTATGGGAAAGCTGGGGTACATGTTGTACCCGGGGGAACATTATTCTGTAACACCACTCAAGGCTTCCCAAGGCCCACGCCCGGCCCTACATCACATGGTGCTTTTATGACACAACTGGCAGATTCTATTGATGTTAATATAGTGACATTTCCATACTACTGACACAAACGGTATCCATGCAAAATCCGAATAACTGAGCACTGAACTGCACAGCACGTTACACACATTAACCCTTTAGATGAACAGACAAGCTTATAAGGGAAGTTTCACCGATTTGAGGTAAGGGCACAGCTGCAGGGGAGATAACGGCCATAAGGAGTTTCTATCTGCAGCCCCCGGCGCATCATGAAACATAGAATTTCAGCGGAGCTAGGGGGCCCCAAAGGGTTAATGTGAGAGGCAAATGAGAAGGCTGGGATTTGCTGCCTACTTGCGCTGTGCTAGGAAACAGAGCTTTAGAAGGTGCAGACAGGCTTTCTGAATTGGAGGCCGCTGTAGTGGAGTTTGTGACGGGAGATGCCATCTGCAGCACAGAGAGAGGAGAAGAGACTAAGTGTGGCAGCTCTGCACCTGTGCTAAGGAACAGAGGGTTGCAGTTATACATACAGCACACAAACAGTGTAGGTCACAGCAGCAACCTGTGCATGAAAGCCATCACAGGAAAGCCCTTGTGCCAGAGGCATGAAAGCCACGGAGTGCCCAGCCTGGGCATCACAGGAAAGCCCTTGTGCCAGTTCCAGGGGCAGCAGTATAATAGCTGTGAGGGGCAGCCACACTCAGTTGTGCACCACAGTTACTGTTCCCGGGGCAGTTAGCACCGTGTAAGCGCACACACATCAGTTAGAGAGCCGCTGGCTATTATTACTCACCTGTCCTGCGCTGGGGAAGAGGGGTTTGGGGACAGTCTGCAGGGCAGGGGCAGAAGTGTTAGGGGCAGGTAATCTACTGACAACAGCTGGAGACGATGCAGGCTGCGCTTGTGTCACAGGAGGGATGCCTGGCCGAGGCCCAACTGGGGGCGGCACACCTAAAAATAATAAGTACAAATACACAACTTACAGCATTGTACAAATATATATCAGCAACACAACTGCCTGCGAGACTAAACCCAATGCCAAGAGACACTAATATGCACACAGCTACACGCAAGCACAGGAATAGTGGCTACAGGTCATTTTCTCTCTCCCCAGCGCAGTCACATCGTACCTGGAGGCAATCCGGCCATCATAGGGTGCATACCAGGCCCATGTGGGTGCATCATCCCACCCATTGGCATCATCCTGATTATAAACAAAAAGGTACAACATATTGTGAAGGGGAGTGTATGAGAGAAACTAATAATACAGTGTGTTACAGGGAATGGTACTTACCCATGTGGGTGCATCCCTGCCATGACAGGCGGAATCCCAGGGATGAGGGGGGGCACGGCTGGCATTAGAGGTGGAATGCCTACAAAGGAAACATGGCATTTCTTATGACTTCCAGGAAAAAAGTGATCTAATGCACAGAGAAAAGAAGGGGCCAGTGGGCTGAAACATTCATCAGAAACACTCAATGACCCCCCCCCCCCCCCACCACTAGACAGAGGGTAATTATTTCAAGTCTTATTCCTATTAGCCTTTGCTTACTACAGTCACTGATGGAGGACAGGCATGAGGCCTGGCATCACTGAGGGCATCACTGTGTGCAAAGCCATACAACACACACAGGCTTGGAGAATAAGGGGCACCCCGTCAGGCTAAAGCTTGGCCTGGGCATAGGCTGCTGACAAGGGCTGAACTACACAGCTAATCCCCCCACAATACAGAGATAGAGAGCAGATATGCATAGGGTTCAATCCCAGTGAAAAGCAAATTGCAGCACCAGGAAGCCAATTATGGGGAGTACCTACCTGGGGGCATTCCGGGGGCGCCAGGTAGGCCAGGTATGCCGGGCTGTCCCATTGTGGGCATGAATCCCTGCTGTGCCTGCATCTGTTGAAATGAAGTGGAGGGTGCGGTGTCGTCATCGTCGTCATAATCAGAATCATCCTGGTTGGTTTTCTTCTTCTGGCTATCCACTGCGCAAGGGAAAAGCCAAAACCGTTAGTCTCATGTAGTGGCCCTAACCTAGTGGCCCCAGCGAGCTAAAAGCACGTGACTGGCCTCTGACACTGTCTATCCTACCTTTCTACTAATTGGCTACAATAAGTAAAGACCCATCCAATTTCAACAGGGGGCGCTCACAGCAGCCGTTAAGTCTGTGCCAAGAACTCACCCTGCGTCTTTTGTTCCAGTATTCGCCTCCTTTCCTCCATGTCCTTCTCAGGAATCCCCTCCATGCCGTATATTTCCAGCTCAATGTCAGTCCTTCCAGGGATGGCGTTGGGCACAGCATCGATGGTCTCCTTGTGCACCTACACGGGGAATAAAGGGCAGTCTCTCAGGCCAAGCACGGTCACTACTGGCATGTCTCGGCAAGTCTTCCCTTCTCCTAAACCCCCACTGCTAATCTATGTGCCCACCCATCGTTCCCTGAAACCAATGAGATGCCGCAGAAACGGTAAATATAATTTCAGACTGTTTTTGCACAGGCACCCAGGTATTATCTAAATTTTGTGGTGTGCAGCTTCCCAAGCTATCTACATACATATACATATATATACACATGCGCGTGCGTGGGGGTGTGTGTATATACACATGCGCGTGCGTGGGGGTGTGTGTATATACACATGCGCGTGCGTGGGGGTGTGTGTGTATATACACATGCGCGTGCGTGGGGGTGTGTGTGTATATACACATGCGCGTGCGTGGGGGTGTGTGTATATACACATGCGCGTGCGTGGGGGTGTGTGTATATACACATGCGCGTGCGTGGGGGTGTGTGTATATACACATGCGCGTGCGTGGGGGTGGGTGTATATACACATGCGTGTGCGTGGGGGTGTGTGTATTATACACATGCGCGTGCGTGGGTGTATATACACATGCGCGTGCGTGGGGGGGGTGTATATACACATGCGCGTGCGTGGGGGGGTGTATATACACATGCGCGTGCGTGGGGGGGGTGTATATACACATGCGCGTGCGTGGGGGTGTGTGTATTATACACATGCGCGTGCGTGGGTGTATATACACATGCGCGTGCGTGGGGGGGGTGTATATACACATGCGCGTGCGTGGGGGGGTGTATATACACATGCGCGTGCGTGGGGGGGGTGTATATACACATGCGCGTGCGTGGGGGGGGTGTATATACACATGCGCGTGCGTGGGGGGGGTGTGTGTCTGTATATATATACTTACATCCACAGAGCGGCAGCTGAAGCAGGGCAGGAGTGCTTAATGCAGCCCAACAGAACTGCGCAGGGAGAGAGAGCATACAAACTACATACCCGGCTGGGGTACTTACCTGCATACAATGGATGGCTAAGCCTGGGCCCGTGTAAAGCTTCTTGTGACAGATGTGACATTTAAAATGTTTTGCCTTTTGGTGCTGAATGAGAATTTTCTCATCATCAAAGTCTCTGTTGCAGTACCTGCAGGGGCAGTTAAGGGGCTGTACAAAGGTGTTAATGCCCCCCATAAGTGTAATTCCCATTTCAGCACTGATGCTCAGTCGTAGTGCAGATGTGAACACAACTGGGCTAAAGTGCAGCGGGGGGGGGGGGGTCAGGGACCCACACAACCAGACCAGTAACCCACAGCATAGAGATTTGCCATGGAATGTGCAGCTGAAGGCTATTGGGTGGCTGCTGCCTACCGGCTGGGCTTTCACTGAGCCTCCATCCCCCAGTCACTGTTACACTGGCCCCAAACCCATTACCGCCCCCTAGGGGCCCCCCAAACCCATTACCGCGGCCCAGGGGCCCCCCAATCCCATTACCGCCCCCCCAGGGGCCCCCCAATCCCATTACCGCCCCCCAATCCCATTACCCCCCCCAGGGGCCCCCCAATCCCATTACCCCCCCCAGGGGCCCCCCAATCCCATTACCGCCCCCTAGGGGCCCCCCAATCCCATTACCGCCCCCTAGGGGCCCCCCAATCCCATTACCGCCCCCTAGGGGCCCCCCAATCCATCCCCATGTACAATTATTGCCACATCCCCAGTAAACCCTTCCTCCAGCATCATGGCGGCCCCCACCTCTGCTGCCCCTCGCGCCCCGGGCCCTCCTGCCCCTCACACCCCGGGCCCTCCTGCCCCTCACACCCCGGGCCCTCCTGCCCCTCACACCCCGGGCCCTCCTGCCCCTCACACCCCGGGCCCTCCTGCCCCTCACACCCCGGGCCCTCCTGCCCCTCACACCCCGGGCCCTCCTGCCCCTCACACCCCGTTCTGCCCCTCACACCCCGGGCCCTCCTGCCCCTCACACCCCGGGCCCTCCTGCCCCTCACAGCCCGGGCCCTCCTGCCCCTCACAGCCCCGGGCCCTCCTGCCCCTCACACCCCGGGCCCTCCTGCCCCTCACACCCCGTTCTGCCCCTCACACCCCGGGCCCTCCTGCCCCTCACACCCCGGGCCCTCCTGCCCCTCACACCCCGGGCCCTCCTGCCCCCTCACACCCCGGGCCCTCCTGCCCCTCACACCCCGGGCCCTCCTGCCCCTCACACCCCGGCCCTCCTGCCCCTCACACCCCGGGCCCTCCTGCCCCTCACACCCCGGGCCCTCCTGCCCCTCACACCCCGGGCCCTCCTGCCCCTCACACCCCGTTCTGCCCCTCACACCCCGGGCCCTCCTGCCCCTCACACCCCGGGCCCTCCTGCCCCTCACACCCCGGGCCCTCCTGCCCCTCACACCCCGAGCCGTTCTGCCCCTCCGGGCCTACCTCCTCCCCCCCACACTAGGCCCCGGTACAAGAGTCGGACGTTTGGCCCCGTCAGGCCGCACAGCAGGCGGAAGGATACCAACACCACGGCTTGAGCTGCTTCTTCTTCTTTCTTCCCATTGTACCAACCGGGGCTCAGCGCTGCCGCCTCTCTCTGTCTCTCTCTCGGGAAGAACAAGATGGCGCCGGCAACAGGCTCTGACTCCTCCTACTCCCAGCAGGCAGCGCGGCAAGAGCGGGCGGGAAGAGCGGAGGGAGGAGTGCAGGGGGCCATCTTTGTTTCGGGCATTTCCATTGTACTATAAAGGAAAGGGATTGGCAAGTTGGCAGTGACACCGACTTATTATTATTAACAGCATTAAGGGAACTGTATCCGCCTGTGCAACTACATTCCCTATTAATCATACAGACACTGCTGCTTCTTTCTCTCTCTTTCTTTCATTTTCACATGTTTGGAGCACTTACCCCTGAGCTGCCCCTTATATTGTAATGTCACCCACTGGGACCTACAGCCCTTATATCTGCCTATTTGTGCCTGTAAGTTACCCTCCCATATAGAGTGTAAGCTCTACGGGGCAGGGACCTCCTTCCTCTTGTGTCTTTGCCTCTTAACTTATTGCAACTGTATCTTGTATTTATTGTTATACTTGTATTTATTATTATCTTATTAACCCCTGTTTGTATGAATGGATTCTACTGTACAGCGCTGCGTACATAAGTAGCACTTTATAAATAAACATATACATACATATGGTACCCCCCCCCCCCCACTTAGGGTTTGTCAGAGGGGCCACATTGCTACAAGAGCCACAATTCCATCCCAGGTGGGATACGGGAAGCGTAGCCGGGAGGGAAGGGCCCCGGGTGGGATACGGGAAGCGTAGCCGGGAGGGAAGGGCCCCCGGGTGGGATACGGGAAGCGTAGCCGGGAGGGAAGGGCCCCGGGTGGGATACGGGAAGCGTAGCCGGGAGGGAAGGGCCCCGGGTGGGATACGGGAAGCGTAGCCGGGAGGGAAGGGCCCCGGGTGGGATACGGAAAGCGTAGCCGGGAGGGAAGGGCCCCGGGTGGGATACGGGAAGCGTAGCCGGGAGGGAAGGGCCCCGGGTGGGATACGGGAAGCGTAACCGGGAGGGAAGGGCCCCGGGTGGGATACGGGAAGCGTAACCGGGAGGGAAGGGCCCCGGGTGGGATACGGGAAGCGTAGCCGGGAGGGAAGGGCCCCCGGGTGGGATACGGGAAGCGTAACCGGGAGGGAAGGGCCCCGGGTGGGATACGGGAAGCGTAGCCGGGAGGGAAGGGCCCCGGGTGGGATACGGGAAGCGTAGCCGGGAGGGAAGGGCCCCGGGTGGAATACGGAAAGCGTAGCCGGGAGGGAAGGGCCCCGGGTGGGATACGGGAAGCGTAGCCGGGAGGGAAGGGCCCCGGGTGGGATACGGGAAGTGTAACTGGGAGAGGAGGGAAGGGCCCCGGGTGGGATACGGGAAGTGTAGCTGGGAGAGGAGGGAAGGGCCCCGGGTGGGATACGGGAAGTGTAGCTGGGAGAGGAGGGAAGGGCCCCCGGGTGGGATACGGGAAGTGTAACTGGGAGAGGAGGGAAGGGCCCCGGTTGGGATACGGGAAGTGTAACTGGGAGAGGAGGGAAGGGCCCCGGGTGGGATATGGGAAGTGTAACTGGGAGAGGAGGGAAGGGCCCCGGGTGGGATATGGGAAGTGTAGCTGGGAGAGGAGGGAAGGGCCCCGGGTGGGATATGGGAAGTGTAACTGGGAGAGGAGGGAAGGGCCCCGGGTGGGATATGGGAAGTGTAGCTGGGAGAGGAGGGAAGGGCCCCGGGTGGGATACGGGAAGTGTAACTGGGAGAGGAGGGAAGGGCCCCGGGTGGGATATGGGAAGTGCAGCTGGGAGAGGAGGGAAGGGCCCCGGGTGGGATACGGGAAGTGTAAACTGGGAGAGGAGGGAAGGGCCCGGGTGGGATACGGGAAGTGTAACTGGGAGAGGAGGGAAGGGCCCCGGGTGGGATACGGGAAGTGTAGCTGGGAGAGGAGGGAAGGGCCCCGGGTGGGATACGGGAAGTGTAACTGGGAGAGGAGGGAAGGGCCCCGGGTGGGATACGGGAAGTGTAACTGGGAGAGGAGGGAAGGGCCCCGGTTGGGATACGGGAAGTGTAACTGGGAGAGGAGGGAAGGGCCCCGGGTGGGATATGGGAAGTGTAACTGGGAGAGGAGGGAAGGGCCCCGGGTGGGATACGGGAAGTGTAACTGGGAGAGGAGGGAAGGGCCCCAGGTGGGATACGGGAAGTGTAACTGGGAGAGGAGGGAAGGGCCCCGGGTGGGATATGGGAAGTGTAACTGGGAGAGGAGGGAAGGGCCCCGGGTGGGATATGGGAAGTGTAACTGGGAGAGGAGGGAAGGGCCCCGGGTGGGATATGGGAAGTGTAACTGGGAGAGGAGGGAAGGGCCCCGGGTGGATATGGGAAGTGTAACTGGGAGAGGAGGGAAGGGCCCCGGGTGGATATGGGAAGTGTAACTGGGAGAGGAGGGAAGGGTAGGATGGGCCACAGTGCCCAGCTCACTAATTCCGATAGGAAGGAGCTGGCTGCCCAGCAAGGTAATGCGAGCTTCTCACCAGCAGGTGGCGCCGAGACTGCGGTACTCTGACACCTCGGAACGTTTCTATCCGGATCCAGCGCTTGGGGGGAGGCGGATTTCCTGCGGACCCATTTTGTTTACTGCCAGCTGGGAGATGCTACAGACACAGAGCTCTCTGGCTGAGTCCGTTGATGGGGAGGAACTGAGGGTCGAGGAGGGGATCCTGGAAGGGAACGGGGATCTGAGACCCAGCAGCACTGCCTTCCACTCTCTGTATATTTACCTTCCTGGAGGGTAAGTTTATATGTCCCTATGGCAGCTCCCACAGGAAGTCATGTTACCTACAGTATAGGGCAAGCCCTGCTGTGCAATAAAGTAGTTCCCCCCCAGCACTGTGTGTCCCTGTGCCTGCAGTATGGCAGCTCCCACAGGAAGTCATGTTACCTACAGTATAGGGCAAGCCCTGCTGTGCAATAAAGTAGTTCCTCCCCAGCACTGTGTGTCCCTGTGCCTGCAGTATGGCAGCTCCCACAGGAAGTCATGTTACCTACAGTATAGGGCAAGCCCTGTTGCAATAAAGTAGTTCCTCCCCAGCACTGTGTGTCCCTGTGCCTGCAGTATGGCAGCTCCCACAGGAAGTCATGTTACCTACAGTATAGGGCAAGCCCTGCTGTGCAATAAAGTAGTTCCCCCCCAGCACTGTGTGTCCCTGTGCCTGCAGTATGGCAGCTCCCACAGGAAGTCATGTTACCTACAGTATAGGGCAAGCCCTGCTGTGCAATAAAGTAGTTCCCCCCCAGCACTGTGTGTCCCTGTGCCTGCAGTATGGCAGCTCCCACAGGAAGTCATGTTACCTACAGTATAGGGCAAGCCCTGTTGCAATAAAGTAGTTCCTCCCCAGCACTGTGTGTCCCTGTGCCTGCAGTATGGCAGCTCCCGCAGCTGTACCCTCCTGTGATGGGTGCTGGGTGGCAGCAATGACAGCTAAACCCCCCACCTTCTCTTAACCCTCGCCAGCCTGAGGTCTCTGCCCATCGCTAGTGCCCAGTGCATGCTGGTTGCTGTAGTTGTGCTGCTAGCCTGCCAGCTTCCAGTAAGTGTAATTATCCAGCATGCACTGGGGCCAGGAAGCACTCATAGGTAGTTAGCTCGCCCACAGCCCAGACTGCAGTTCCCATGATGCCTTGCATGTTCTGAGGAGGAGGAAATCAACACAAGTGTGCATGGCATTGTGGGAACTGGGCTCGGTGCTGTGCTCTCTGTAGTATGTGGCCCATAGTACTGGTATGACCCGACCCATCTGGTTCCCTTTGCAGTGACTCTCAGCCTGGTACTGACACTGAGGATGGCAGCTCTGCCAGTCTGTCCGGAGATGCAGCCTGCACCGACGACTTCAGGTACTGCCCCCATAATTAGCAGTATTAACCTATTGGGCCCCAAGAGAGATGGAGAGAGACGGAAAGAGAGATAGAGAGAGACGGAAAGGGAAGGGAGATGGAGAGAGACGGAAAGGGAAGGGAGATGGAGAGAGACGGAAAGGGAAGAGAGATGGAGAGAGACGGAAAGGGGAGAGAGATGGAGAGAGACAGAAAGGGAAGAGAGATGGAGAGAGACGGAAAGGGGAGAGAGATGGAGAGAGACGGAAAGGGAAGAGAGATGGAGAGAGACGGAAAGGGGAGAGAGATGGAGAGAGACGGAAAGGGAAGAGAGATGGAGAGAGACGGAAAGGGAAGAGAGATGGAGAGAGACGGAAAGGGAAGAGAGATGGAGAGAGACGGAAAAGGGAGAGAGATGGAGAGAGACGGAAAGGGAAGAGAGATGGAGAGAGACGGAAAGGGAAGAGAGATGGAGAGAGACGGAAAGGGAAGAGAGATGGAGAGAGACGGAAAGGGAAGAGAGATGGAGAGACGGAAAGGGAAGAGAGATGGAGAGACAGAAAGGGGAGAGAGACGGAAAGGGGAGAGAGATGGAAAGGGAAGAGAGATGGAAAGGGAAGAGAGATGGAGAGACAGAAAGGGGAGAGAGACGGAAAGGGAAGAGAGATGGAGAGACAGAAAGGGGAGAGAGACGGAAAGGGGAGAGACGGAAAGGGGAGAGAGATGGAGAGAGACGGAAAGGGAAGAGAGATGGAGAGAGACGGAAAGGGAAGAGAGATGGAGAGAGACGGAAAGGGAAGAGAGATGGAGAGAGACGGAAAGGGAAGAGAGATGGAGAGACAGAAAGGGGAGAGAGACGGAAAGGGGAGAGAGACGGAAAGGGAAGAGAGATGGAGAGACAGAAAGGGGAGAGAGACGGAAAGGGAAGAGAGACGGAGAGAGACTGAAAGGGAAGAGAGACGGAGAGAGACTGAAAGGGAAGAGAGACGGGGAGAGACTGAAAGGGAAGAGAGACGGAGAGAGACGGAAAGGGAAGAGAGACGGAGAGAGGGAAATACTTATGTACTGGGATCTGCAAACTGCTGTCAAGAAACAGTACCGACCCAAAGAAACAGCTATGGCAGCACAGTAAACAAAATGGGGAGAAAACTGTTAAACATGTGCAGAAGCCTTGGCCTTTCTATTCTTAATGGCCGCACCAAAGGAGACACACTAGGGAGATACACACTAAACTCCCATGTAGGTAGCAGTGTGGGGGGCTATGCCATCACCGACATGGACCCTGCAAACATCAGCGCCTTTACAGTAACCCCAGAAACCCACCTGTCAGACCATAATCAAATACTTTTATATGTTAAATGTAGCAACAAACCAACCGCACAACAACACCATCCCGGCCTCTACAACCTGCCCCCAGCATTTAAATGCCCCCAGCACTCTGCCCTGAGGTACCAGGAGGCCACCAGCAGATCCCAGGTCAAACAACTGCTTGAAAGCTTCCAAAGCAACTCATATGGGAGAACCCCACGTGGGGTGAACCAAGCAGCAAAGGACCTCAACAAAATACTACACACCATGGCAGAACTATCTGACCTGAAAAGGACCAACTGCAATAAACAAAGCAATATAAAGTCTAATAAATGGTTTGACAGCGAGTGCAAGGCAATAAGGAACCTACTAAGGAAAGCCTCTAACCAAAAGCACAGAGAGCCACATAACCCAGAGCTAAAGGCAGCCCATAACCACATTCAGAACCAATAGAAAGAAAAAACAAAATAATATCTCAAACAATCTCCAACAACTAGAGGATGCCCTGCAAGAGAACTCATTCTGGGAGGTGTGGAACCGCATGGGGACCCGACCCAAGAAAAATCCCCTCCATATACAAAATGGCAACATTTGGCGGAACTACTTCAAGGATCTGTACAAAGAAATCCCCCCATGTGAGCAAACCCCAGAACAAAAGAATATACAGGCAAAGCTCCATGCTCTGGAGGAGAAAATCAAGGATTTCCAGACCCCTTTGGATGCACCAATGACCCCCCAGGAAATAGCAGAGAAAAAAAAAGACCTACAATGTAAAAAAGCTGCCGGTACAGATGGAATCCTGCCGGAGATGATTAAATACGGCCCCCAGAAACACATGTGGCAATAGCCAAACTCTTCAACCTAGCCCTGAGTGTGGGCCACTTCCCCCGGGCATGGAACCAAGGCCTCATAACCCCCATCTACAAAAGTGGGGACCGGTACAACCCAGCCAATTACAGAGGGATCTGTGTGGGCAGCACCCTGGGAAAACTTTTCAACAGTATTCTGAACAGGCGAATCCTCACCTTCCTAACCCAGCACAATGGTGTTAGCCAGAGCCAAGCAGCGTTCCTGCCAAACCCCCGCACCACAGACCTACCCCCTGCACAGCCTCATCAGAGATCTTGTCCACAATACAAAACAAGGAAAAATATTTGCCTGTTTTGTGGACTTCAAAAAGGCCTTTGACTCAGTGTGGCACCCTGGCCTATTCCTGAGACTGCTGGAGAGTGGGATAGGGGGGACTCAGTGTGGCACCCCGGCCTATTCCTGAGACTGCTGGAGAGTGGGATAGGGGGGACTCAGTGTGGCACCCCGGCCTATTCCTGAGACTGCTGGAGAGTGGGATAGGGGGGACTCAGTGTGGCACCCCGGCCTATTCCTGAGACTGCTGGAGAGTGGGATAGGGGGGGCTCAGTGTGGCACCCCGGCCTATTCCTGAGACTGCTGGAGAGTGGGATAGGGGGGACTCAGTGTGGCACCCCGGCCTATTCCTGAGACTGCTGGAGAGTGGGATAGGGGGGACTCAGTGTGGCACCCCGGCCTATTCCTGAGACTGCTGGAGAGTGGGATAGGGGGGACTCAGTGTGGCACCCCGGCCTATTCCTGAGACTGCTGGAGAGTGGGATAGGGGGGAAGACATATGACGTCATAAAGAGCTCATATACTGGGAACCAATGCAGCATCAAGGTGAATGGGAAGAGAAGTGAGTGGTTCCGGCAGGGCCGAGGGGTCAGACAGGGCTGCAGCCTGAGTCCAACCCTCTTTAACATATACATTAATGAGCTGGCAGCAGCCTTAGATTCCTCCCCAGCACCAGGACTGAGCCTACATGGCACTGAGGGGGGGTTCCTGCTGTATGCCTCCCCAGCACCAGGACTGAGCCTACATGGCACTGAGGGGGGGTTCCTGCTGTATGCCTCCCCAGCACCAGGACTGAGCCTACATGGCACTGAGGGGGGGTTCCTGCTGTATGCCTCCCCAGCACCAGGACTGAGCCTACATGACACTGAGGGGGGGTTCCTGCTGTATGCCTCCCCAGCACCAGGACTGAGCCTACATGGCACTGAGGGGGGGTTCCTGCTGTATGCCTCCCCAGCACCAGGACTGAGCCTACATGGCACTGAGGGGGGGTTCCTGCTGTATGCCTCCCCAGCACCAGGACTGAGCCTACATGGCACTGAGGGGGGGTTCCTGCTGTATGCCTCCCAGCACCAGGACTGAGCCTACATGGCACTGAGGGGGGGTTCCTGCTGTATGCCTCCCCAGCACCAGGACTGAGCCTACATGGCACTGAGGGGGGGTTCCTGCTGTATGCCTCCCCAGCACCAGGACTGAGCCTACATGGCACTGAGGGGGGGTTCCTGCTGTATGCCTCCCCAGCACCAGGACTGAGCCTACATGGCACTGAGGGGGGGTTCCTGCTGTATGCCTCCCCAGCACCAGGACTGAGCCTACATGGCACTGAGGGGGGGTTCCTGCTGTATGCCGATGATCTCCTACTCCTGTCCCCAACAGAGAGCGGCCTACAGGCCAAGCTGGCAGTGCTGGAGAAGTACAGTACAACCTGGGCACTGCCCATCAATCCAAACAAAACAAAAATCATGGTTTTCCAGAAGAGGAACAGTAAACAAAGCCAAACACCCTCTTTCCTACTAAACAACCTCGCACTAAGTCACACTGACAGGTACACTTACCTTGGCCTAGAAATCAGCCAATCAGGAAGCTTTAAACCAGCAGTAGCTGCTCTAAAAGACAAGGGGGCAGAACCTTCTATGCCATCAGGAGACATCGTTACCCCCTTAAACCCCCAGTAAGAGTCTGGCTTAAACTCTCCGACAGTGTCATTGCCCCAATCCTTCTCTATGGCAGCGAAGTGTGGGGTCCGATCACCTACCCACACCCACCCAAATGGGACTCTAGCCCAACAGAAATATTCCACCTGGAATTCTGCAAGCACCTTCTCCAGGTCCCCCGCAGCCCCCCAAACAGTGCCTGTCGGGCTGAGCTGGGCAGATTCCCCCTACTGTTTGCCATACAGAAGAGGGCGCTCTCGTACTGGGCACACCTACACACCCCCCGGAGCCCCCCAAACAGTGCCTGTCGGGCTGAGCTGGGAAGATTCCCCCTACTGTTTGCCATACAGAAGAGGGCGCTCTCGTACTGGGCACACCTACACACCCCCCGGAGCCCCCCAAACAGTGCCTGTCGGGCTGAGCTGGGAAGATTCCCCCTACTGTTTGCCATACAGAAGAGGGCGCTCTCGTACTGGGCACACCTACACACCCCCCGGAGCCCCCCAAACAGTGCCTGTCGGGCTGAGCTGGGCACATTCCCCTACTGTTTGCCATACAGCAGGGGGCGCTCTCATACTGGGCACACCTACACACCCCCCGGAGCCCCCCAAACAGTGCCTGTCGGGCTGAGCTGGGAAGATTCCCCCTACTGTTTGCCATACAGAAGAGGGCGCTCTCGTACTGGGCACACCTACACAACAGCAACGCCAGGACCTACCATCATAAAGCCTTGTTGCACAATGAGACCCAGGGAAAGCCTTGTGCCCTGAAACAACTCATCAGCACCCTGCCCACCCAAGCCTCCCACCCACTGACTAAAGGCCAAGTAAAACAAACAACAAAACAGTCAAAAGAGCAATATATCTGTGATTGGAGGAAAGAAATAGCAAACTCCCAGAAGCTTACAACAGAAGCCCAAAGACAGACAGATCCTGAGCCAGTACAGACTGAGTGCCCACAGCCTGGAGATTGAACTGGGTCGGCACCGACAGACCTACAGGCCCAGGGAGAGCCGGCTGTGCCAGCGATGTGACCAGGGGGCAGTAGAGGATGAGACCCACTTCCTGCTACACTGCCCCAAATACTCAGCACTGAGAGACACCCACTGCCAGAGACCCAAATACTCAGCACTGAGAGACACCCACTGCCAGAGACCCAAATACTCAGCACTGAGAGACACCCACTGCCAGAGACCCAAATACTCAGCCCTGAGAGACACCCACTGCCAGAGACTCTCCCATCACATCCCAGACTTCCCATCTATAGAAGAAAAGAGAAAACTCTGCATCCTACTGGGAGAAGAGGCACCGACAGCAACAATGGCAGCACAATACATAACTGACTGTCATAGACCGAGAGAGACAGGACTTTCCCCTGTCCCCATATCCTGACCCCATATCCCCACCCCTTAAACCCCCCCATTCCCATATACTGACCCCCTAACCCCACCCTTTACACCCTATACCTGCTTTGGCAATGCTAAATGTATTTGGTCCTGCCAATAAAGCTCATTTGATTTGATTTGATTTGAAAGGGGAGAGAGATGGAGAGACATTGGGACAAAGGCAAGAAAGGGTTAAAGAGCAGAAATACAAAAGGGAAAACAATCAACTTCTTATTCAAATTTGAGGGTCCTGACCCCCCCGGGCTTCTGCCTTTCAGCCTGTCGCTGGTGGATACAAACTTACCCTCCGAGTCGGAGCTGGAGCTGCGCAGCTTCGTTTCTAAGCGCCTGTCCCGCGGCGCCCTGTTTGAGGGAATGGGAAACGTTGCATCTGTGGAACTGAGGTGAGAGGGGGGGAAATGTATACCCCATCT
This sequence comes from Xenopus tropicalis, assembly GCF_000004195.4. Lineage (NCBI taxonomy): Eukaryota > Metazoa > Chordata > Amphibia > Anura > Pipidae > Xenopus > Xenopus tropicalis. The sequence continues at coordinate 51,774,916 of NC_030686.2, forward strand.
GCCCCCTAACTGCCTACCCCTCTCTATAGAAACTGCCCCACACCCCTATATGGGACTGAGGAGTCAGTGTAACAGGGATCTCGGAGCATCAGGGGCTTCCAAATGGGGGTTGTGAGGATTGGGGCATCCACGTGTAACAGGCTCTATGGAGCGTAGGAGTGACGGGGGCCCATGGAGCGTAGGAGTGACGGGGGCCCATGGGGCGTAGGAGTGAGGGGGGCCCATGGGGCGTAGGAGTGAGGGGGCCCGCGGGGCGTAGGAGTGAGGGGGGCCCGCGGGGCGTAGGAGTGAGGGGGCCCGCGGGGAGTAGGAGTGAGGGGGCCCGCGGGGAGTAGGAGTGAGGGGGGCCCGCGGGGAGTAGGAGTGAGGGGGGCCCATGGGGCGTAGGAGTGAGGGGGGCCCGTGGGGCGTAGGAGTGAGGGGGGCCCGCGGGGCGTAGGAGTGAGGGGGGCCCGCGGGGAGTAGGAGTGAGGGGGCCCGCGGGGAGTAGGAGTGAGGGGGCCCGCGGGGAGTAGGAGTGAGGGGGGCCCATGGGGCGTAGGAGTGAGGGGGCCCGCGGGGCGTAGGAGTGAGGGGGGCCCGCGGGGCGTAGGAGTGAGGGGGCCCGCGGGGCGTAGGAGTGAGGGGGGCCCGCGGGGCGTAGGAGTGAGGGGGCCCGCGGGGCGTAGGAGTGAGGGGGGCCCGCGGGGAGTAGGAGTGAGGGGGCCCGCGGGGAGTAGGAGTGAGGGGGCCCGCGGGGAGTAGGAGTGAGGGGGCCCATGGGGCGTAGGAGTGAGGGGGGCCCATGGGGCGTAGGAGTGAGGGGGCCCGCGGGGCGTAGGAGTGAGGGGGCCCGCGGGGCGTAGGAGTGAGGGGGGCCCGCGGGGCGTAGGAGTGAGGGGGCCCGCGGGGAGTAGGAGTGAGGGGGGCCCATGGGGCGTAGGAGTGAGGGGGGCCCGCGGGGCGTAGGAGTGAGGGGGGCCCATGGGGCGTAGGAGTGAGGGGGGCCCGCGGGGCGTAGGAGTGAGGGGGGCCCGCGGGGCGTAGGAGTGAGGGGGGCCCGCGGGGCGTAGGAGTGAGGGGGGCCCGCGGGGCGTAGGAGTGAGGGGGGCCCGCGGGGCGTAGGAGTGAGGGGGGCCCGCGGGGCGTAGGAGTGAGGGGGGCCCGCGGGGCGTAGGAGTGAGGGGGGCCCGCGGGGCGTAGGAGTGACATAATGATGAGCAGAGGATTATGGGTAGATTGTGTATGTAAGTGAATTGTGGGTTTGCAGGTAACTCCCGTTTTCTCTGCAGCTCTACAGAATATTCTATGGGATGTTTCTATTGCCTCCTGCAAGAAGACAAAGTGGGGGAAGCAGCAGAGGCGGAGCTCAGTGCGCCCCCCCCAGAATACATTGTCTGCTTTCTGGCAGGTTCTGAAAAAGGACTTGACTTATATCCTTTCCTGTTCTTTCTAAAGATATTTCTCACCAGAGAAGAACTATCCGCCTTTTGATATTGATAATGGTATTGATGGCCGGAGAGGCAGCCATATTGATAATGGTACTGATGGCCGGAGAGGCAGCCATATTGATAATGGTACTGATGGCTGGAGAGGCAGCCATATTGATAATGGTACTGATGGCTGGAGAGGCAGCCATATTGATAATGGTACTGATGGCTGGAGAGGCAGCCATACTGATACTGGTACTGATGGCTGGAGAGGCAGCCATATTGATAATGGTACTGATGGCTGGAGAGGCAGCCATATTGATAATGGTACTGATGGCTGGAGAGGCAGCCATATTGATAATGGTACTGATGGCTGGAGAGGCAGCCATATTGATAATGGTACTGATGGCTGGAGAGGCAGCCATACTGATACTGATACTGATGGCTGGAGAGGCAGCCATATTGATAATGGTACTGATGGCTGGAGAGGCAGCCATATTGATAATGGTACTGATGGCTGGAGAGGCAGCCATATTGATAATGGTACTGATGGCTGGAGAGGCAGCCTTATTGATAATGGTACTGATGGCTGGAGAGGCAGCCATATTGGTAATGGTACTGATATCTGGAGAGGCAGCCATACTGATACTGATACTGATGGCTGGAGAGGCTGCCATATTGATAATGGTACTGATGGCTGGAGAGGCAGCCATATTGGTAATGGTACTGATATCTGGAGAGGCAGCCATACTGATACTGGTACTGATGGCTGGAGAGGCAGCCATACTGATAATGGTACTGATATCTGGAGAGGCAGCCATACTGATACTGATGGCTGGAGAGGCAGCCATATTGATAATGGTACTGATGGCTAGAGAGGCAGCCATACTGATAATGGTACTGATGGCTGGAGAGGCAGCCATATTGATAATGGTACTGATGGCTGGAGAGGCAGCCATATTGATAATGGTACTGATGGCTGGAGAGGCAGCCATACTGATAATGGTACTGATATCTGGAGAGGCAGCCATACTGATACTGATGGCTGGAGAGGCAGCCATATTGATAATGGTACTGATGGCTAGAGAGGCAGCCATATTGATAATGGTTATGATGGCTGGAGAGGCAGCCACATTGATAATGGTTACGATGGCTGGAGAGGCAGCCACATTGATAATGGTTACGATGGCTGGAGAGGCAGCCATATTGATAATGGTACTGATGGCTGGAGAGGCAGCCATATTGATAATGGTTACGATGGCTGGAGAGGCAGCCATATTGATAATGGTTACAATGGCTGGAGAGGCAGCCATATTGATAATGGTACTGATGGCTGGAGAGGCAGCCATATTGATAATGGTTACGATGGCTGGAGAGGCAGCCATATTGATAATGGTTACGATGGCTGGAGAGGCAGCCACATTGATAATGGTTACGATGGCTGGAGAGGCAGCCATATTGATAATGGTACTGATGGCTGGAGAGGCAGCCATACTGATACTGGTACTGATGGCTGGAGAGGCAGCCATATTGATAATGGTACTGATGGCTGGAGAGGCAGCCATATTGATAATGGTACTGATGGCTGGAGAGGCAGCCATATTGATAATGGTACTGATGGCTGGAGAGGCAGCCATATTGATAATGGTACTGATGGCTGGAGAGGCAGCCATATTGATAATGGTACTGATGGCTGGAGAGGCAGCCATATTGATAATGGTACTGATGGCTGGAGAGGCAGCCATACTGATACTGGTACTGATGGCTGGAGAGGCAGCCATATTGATAATGGTACTGATGGCTGGAGAGGCAGCCATATTGATAATGGTACTGATGGCTGGAGAGGCAGCCATATTGATAATGTACTGATGGCTGGAGAGGCAGCCTTATTGATAATGGTACTGATGGCTGGAGAGGCAGCCATATTGATAATGGTACTGATATCTGGAGAGGCAGCCATACTGATACTGATACTGATGGCTGGAGAGGCTGCCATATTGATAATGGTACTGATGGCTGGAGAGGCAGCCATACTGATAATGGTACTGATATCTGGAGAGGCAGCCATACTGATACTGATGGCTGGAGAGGCAGCCATATTGATAATGGTACTGATGGCTAGAGAGGCAGCCATATTGATAATGGTACTGATGGCTAGAGAGGCAGCCATATTGATAATGGTTATGATGGCTGGAGAGGCAGCCACATTGATAATGGTTACGATGGCTGGAGAGGCAGCCACATTGATAATGGTTACGATGGCTGGAGAGGCAGCCATATTGATAATGGTACTGATGGCTGGAGAGGCAGCCATATTGATAATGGTTACGATGGCTGGAGAGGCAGCCATATTGATAATGGTACTGATGGCTGGAGAGGCAGCCATATTGATAATGGTTACGATGGCTGGAGAGGCAGCCATATTGATAATGGTTACGATGGCTGGAGAGGCAGCCATAATGGTTACGATGGCTGGAGAGGCAGCCATATTGATAATGGTACTGATGGCTGGAGAGGCAGCCATATTGATAATGGTACTGATGGCTGGAGAGGCAGCCATATTGATAATGGTACTGATGGCTGGAGAGGCAGCCATACTGATACTGGTACTGATATCTGAAGAGGCAGCCATACTGGTACTGATGGCTGGAGAGGCAGCCATATTGATAATGGTACTGATGGCTAGAGAGGCAGCCATATTGATAATGGTACTGATGGCTAGAGAGGCAGCCATATTGATAATGGTACTGATGGCTAGAGAGGCAGCCATATTGATAATGGTACTGATGGCTGGAGAGGCAGCCATATTGATAATGGTACTGATGGCTGGAGAGGCAGCCATATTGATAATGGTACTGATATCTGGAGAGGCAGCCATACTGATACTGATGGCTGGAGAGGCAGCCATATTGATAATGGTACTGATGGCTAGAGAGGCAGCCATATTGATAATGGTTACGATGGCTGGAGAGGCAGCCATATTGATAATGGTACTGATGGCTGGTGCTTTATCTCCCGCCCCCCCCCCCCCCCGTGCAGTTGTGGCACAGGAATGCAGTTTCACCCTTAACAACAAACGTTCCGATTGGAGCTGGATAAATACGCTGAGGCGCTGAAGGCAAAACTGGACCCCCAGGTGAGAATGGGGACTATATAAGGAGTTTTGGGCTCCAGGCTGGGCAGAGTTGGGGTGTCTTCGGCTGTAGGCTTTATAACCTGCAGTTTGTCTGCTGTTAGACAGTCAGCTCTGTGCCCCACACAAGCCCGGCTCTTGCTCTGCTGCAGGTAAGTGGCCAATGGCAGCCGCTGATGCCCATAAGTTTCTCCCCGTGTAGATGAGCAACCTGGAGACTGACATAAGGCCCCACCTCTGCAGCTGGTTTGAAGCCTCCGTGCAGCCAATCCAGAGGGTGGTGCATCTGTTCCAAGAGAAGCTGGCCTACCTATTGCACGCAGTGAGTATGTGGGGTAGGGGAATCTCCCCAGTCTTCTGCAGCCAATCCATAGGGTCCTAAGTAGGGGCGGGGAATCTCCCCAGTCTTCTGCAGCCAATCCATAGGGTCCTAAGTAGGGGTAGGGGAATCTCCCCAGTCTTCTGCAGCCAATCCATAGGGTCCTAAGTAGGGGCGGGGAATCTCCCCAGTCTTCTGCAGCCAATCCATAGGGTCCTAAGTAGGGGTAGGGGAATCTCCCCAGTCTTCTGCAGCCAATCCATAGGGTCCTAAGTAGGGGTAGGGGAATCTCCCCAGTCTTCTGCAGCCAATCCATAGGGTCCTAAGTAGGGGTAGGGGAATCTCCCCAGTCTTCTGCAGCCAATCCATAGGGTCCTAAGTAGGGGTAGGGGAATCTCCCCAGTCTTCTGCAGCCAATCCATAGGGTCCTAAGTAGGGGTAGGGGAATCTCCCCAGTCTTCTGCAGCCAATCCATAGGGTCCTAAGTAGGGGTAGGGGAATCTCCCCAGTCTTCTGCAGCCAATCCATAGGGTCCTAAGTAGGGGTAGGGGAATCTCCCCAGTCTTCTGCAGCCAATCCATAGGGTCCTAAGTAGGGGTAGGGGAATCTCCCCAGTCTTCTGCAGCCAATCCATAGGGTCCTAAGTAGGGGTAGGGGAATCTCCCCAGTCTTCTGCAGCCAATCCATAGGGTCCTAAGTAGGGGTAGGGGAATCTCCCCAGTCTTCTGCAGCCAATCCATAGGGTCCTAAGTAGGGGTAGGGGGAATCTCCCCAGTCTTCTGCAGCCAATCCATAGGGTCCTAAGTAGGGGTAGGGGAATCTCCCCAGTCTTCTGCAGCCAATCCATAGGGTCCTAAGTAGGGGTAGGGGAATCTCCCCAGTCTTCTGCAGCCAATCCATAGGGTCCTAAGTAGGGGCTGGGAATCTCCCCAGTCTTCTGCAGCCAATCCATAGGTTCCAAAGCAGGGGCGGGGAATATTCCCAGTCTTCTGCAGCCAATCCCAGTTAGGGGCGGGGAATCTCCCCAGACTTCTGCAGCCAATCCATAGGTTCCTAAGTAGGGGCGGCGAATCTCCCCAGTCTTCTGCAGCCAATCCATAGGTTCCTAAGTAGGGGCGGCGAATCTCCCCAGTCTTCTGCAGCCAATCCATAGGTTCCTAAGTAGGGGCGGCGAATCTCCCCAGTCTTCTGCAGCCAATCCATAGGTTCCTAAGTAGGGGCGGGGAATCTCCCCAGTCTTCTGCAGCCAATCCATAGGTTCCTAAGTAGGGGAGGGGAATCTCCCAAGACTTGGCGCGCAGCTGGAGGGGGGCAGGGTCACGCACTGTTAACTCCTTCCCTGCAGGCGCTGAGCTACACGCCGGTCGAGGTGAGGAACGCAGATGACAGGACCCAGGGTGACATAAGCAGGTAAGTAGAACTGTATGGGGGGGGTAACCTGCAGTGCTGCTACTCACAGTAAATAGAGAGTCAGCAGGCAGAACCCAAGGTGCACCCTATGGTACCAGTAATGGCTGCACTGCCCATGTAACATGCATGTTCCCTACATGGCTGCACACAGACCCCTATTAATCAATGTGTTGGTACTGGCAGGTTCCTGGGCATGGCCGGGCTGCAGGGGTTGGTGCAGGAGGGCACCATGGCATCTCTATGTGTTGCAATGACGGAGGAGGAGCAGAGGGCACTTATTGTAGACTGCAGTGACTCCCAGCCGCAGATCCTGCATGCAGGTAAGTGAGCCCCCCAGCCGTCTGCTTTGTTACATTGATTCGCCTATCAGCAGTGGGCATATCAGAGAAAGATCCATTCATTGGGTGACCACACCCTGTGCATGGGCAGCTGGATCTCTTCTCTAATTGGTTGGTAACTGGCACACACAGGGTATAGTGGGGGCACTAGCGCAGATTTAGTTGGTCACATGGTTGGAAGTAGGAGGAGCTGGGATAAGCCAATGATTTCTGTATGTTTGCCCATACAGTGAGTAACAAGTTCTGTGAGGACTGGATGCAGATTGTTACACACAGCCCTGACGGGGGCAACCCCTTCCTCTTCCGCCAGCGACTGGAGAACTTCAAGCTAAAGGTACTGCCCCCCCATAATGCATCTCACCTACTGGGAACCAGTAATGCTCTTCTTCCTGCTACTGGGGGAACTGGTGTAGGCACAGTGGGGCGGTGGCCTTATACGGAATGGAGTTAGTCCCCCCCAAGCATGGGGGGAGCATAAGAGAGTATGACCATGGGAAAGAGAGCAGCCCAGGAGCAGGAAGTACAGAGAATCTGAGCTCTGTACCTGGGTAAGTACTGGGGGGAGATTGGATTCACTTACCCAGGGGGGGGTTCCTGTCTGACCATGGGAAAGAGAGCAGCCCAGGAGCAGGAAGTACAGAGAATCAGAGCTCTGTACCTGGGTAAGTACTGGGGGGAGATTGGATTCACTTACCCAGGGGGAGGTTCCTGTCTGACCATGGGAAAGAGAGCAGCCCAGGAGCAGGAAGTACAGAGAATCAGAGCTCTGTACCTGGGTAAGTACTGGGGGGAGATTGGATTCACTTACCCAGGGGGGGTTCCTGCCTGACCATGGGAAAGAGAGCAGCCCAGGAGCAGGAAGTACAGAGAATCAGAGCTCTGTACCTGGGTAAGTACTGGGGGGAGATTGGATTCACTTACCCAGGGGGAGGTTCCTGCCTGACCATGGGAAAGAGAGCAGCCCAGGAGCAGGAAGTACAGAGAGTCAGAGCTCTGTACCTGGGTAAGTACTGGGGGGAGATTGGATTCACTTACCCAGGGGGAGGGTCCTGCCTGACCATGGGAAAGAGAGCAGCCCAGGAGCAGGAAGTACAGAGAATCAGAGCTCTGTACCTGGGTAAGTACTGGGGGGAGATTGGATTCACTTACCCAGGGGGGGGTTCCTGTCTGACCATGGGAAAGAGAGCAGCCCAGGAGCAGGAAGTACAGAGAATCAGAGCTCTGTACCTGGGTAAGTACTGGGGGGAGATTGGATTCACTTACCCAGGGGGAGGTTCCTGCCTGACCATGGGAAAGAGAGCAGCCCAGGAGCAGGAAGTACAGAGAATCAGAGCTCTGTACCTGGGTAAGTACTGGGGGGAGATTGGAGGTTCCTGCCTGACCATGGGAAAGAGAGTAGCCCAGGGGCTAGCAGTTCTGGGGTGGGATTATTGGAGTAGGGGTAGGGGTTGAGGGAGGGGACCCAGGGCTGACTGAGTCTCCATGTTGGACAGGCAATCCAGGATATGAACAACCTGAAGCGGCTGATCCGACAGGCAGAGATGAGCCACTACGCCTTGTTTCGGTGCTACGCCTTCCTGCGGAACTGCGGCAATGGCGACATTCTGCTGAAGATTGTGAGGGTGGAGCACGCGGAGATGCCGGAGGCCAGCAGTGTCCTGAGGGTCCTGGAGGAGTTTATCCAGGAGGATGGATTTTCCGCTCACAACTGCTGAGCTGTCTCTATGGTTCTGTTAGTAGTCACTGGGCTCACAGCTCTCTCGCTCTAACGACCATGGGCTCTGCGCTTTCATCAACTTGACTGGGGGGCCACACAAATCCCACTACATAGAGTGTCCTGGGCAGTCTCACAGGGGCCCCAAAATGCCCAAGGTTCTCTCCATTCACTATTTGTATTGTGCATCTTGGGAGCAGTCACAGGGGCCCCCGGGGGTTGGTGTCTCCTACTGGGAGCAGTCACGGGGGCCCCCGGGGGTTGGTGTCTCCTACTGGGAGCAGTCACGGGGGCCCCCGGGGGTTGGTGTCTCCTACTGGGAGCAGTCACGGGGGCCCCCGGGGGTTGGTGTCTCCTACTGGGAGCAGTCACGGGGGCCCCCGGGGGTTGGTGTCTCCTACTGGGAGCAGTCACGGGGGCCCCCGGGGGTTGGTGTCTCCTACTGGGAGCAGTCACGGGGGCCCCCGGGGGTTGGTGTCTCCTACTGGGAGCAGTCACGGGGGCCCCCGGGGGTTGGTGTCTCCTACTGGGAGCAGTCACGGGGGCCCCCGGGGGTTGGTGTCTCCTACTGGGAGCAGTCACGGGGGCCCCCGGGGGTTGGTGTCTCCTACTGGGAGCAGTCACGGGGGCCCCCGGGGGTTGGTGTCTCCTACTTTATATTTTATGGTGCAACAATAATGACAATAACGGTCTCTTTTACCCAATCACTAACATGTTGGTACAAAACTGCAGTATTGGGGGTAACACTACATTTTGTAACTTGGCCTTTTGGGGGTGAGATATTAATTTAATGTAAAAAAGGTTTTTATGGGAAGGTGAGAGAGGAAATGCTGTTTCTGGGGGATAGGGACCGGGGCCTAGAGAGGTGCCTGTATCTGCCCGGGATATGGCCTTCTGGGAAGGTGCCCCTATATAGGCAGAACCCACTGTGGATAAGAAGCCATGTTGGGCCATAACGTAGGCGAGTGGGTTACATACAAGCTGCCCCTATATAGGCAGAACCCACTGTGGATAAGAAGCCGTGTTGGGCCATAACGTAGGCGAGTGGGTTACATACAAGCTGCCCCTATATAGGCAGAACCCACTGTGGATAAGAAGCCGTGTTGGGCCATAACGTAGGCGAGTGGGTTACATACAAGCTGCCCCTATATAGGCAGAACCCACTGTGGATAAGAAGCCATGTTGGGCCATAACGTAGGCGAGTGGGTTACATACAAGCTGCCCCTATATAGGCAGAACCCACTGTGGATAAGAAGCCGTGTTGGGCCATAACGTAGGCGAGTGGGTTACATACAAGCTGCCCCTATATAGGCAGAACCCACTGTGGATAAGAAGCCGTGTTGGGCCATAACGTAGGCGAGTGGGTTACATACAAGCTGCCCCTATATAGGCAGAACCCACTGTGGATAAGGAGCCATGTTGGGCCATAACGTAGGCAAGTGGGTTACATACAAGCTGCCCCTATATAGGCAGAACCCACTGTTGATAAGAAGCCGTGTTGGGCCATAACATAGGCGAGTGGGTTACATACAAGCTGCCCCTATATAGGCAGAACCCACTGTGGATAAGAAGCCGTGTTGGGCCATAAAATAGGCGAGTGGGTTACATACAAGCTGACCCTATATAGGCAGAACCCACTGTGGATAAGAAGCCGTGTTGGGCCATAACGTAGGCGAGTGGGTTACATACAAGCTGCCCCTATATAGGCAGAACCCACTGTGGATAAGGAGCCATGTTGGGCCATAACGTAGGCGAGTGGGTTACATACAAGCTGCCCCTATATAGGCAGAACCCACTGTGGATAAGAAGCCGTGTTGGGCCATAAAGTAGGCGAGTGGGTTACATACAAGCTGCCCCTATATAGGCAGAACCCACTGTGGATAAGAAGCCGTGTTGGGCCATAACGTAGGCGAGTGGGTTACATACAAGCTGCCCCTATATAGGCAGAACCCACTGTGGATAAGGAGCCATGTTGGGCCATAACGTAGGCAAGTGGGTTACATACAAGCTGCCCCTATATAGGCAGAACCCACTGTTGATAAGAAGCCGTGTTGGGCCATAACATAGGCGAGTGGGTTACATACAAGCTGCCCCTATATAGGCAGAACCCACTGTGGATAAGAAGCCGTGTTGGGCCATAAAATAGGCGAGTGGGTTACATACAAGCTGCCCCTATATAGGCAGAACCCACTGTGGATAAGAAGCCGTGTTGGGCCATAACGTAGGCAAGTGGGTTACATACAAGCTGCCCCTATATAGGCAGAACCCACTGTGGATAAGGAGCCATGTTGGGCCATAACGTAGGCGAGTGGGTTACATACAAGCTGCCCCTATATAGGCAGAACCCACTGTGGATAAGGAGCCATGTTGGGCCATAACGTAGGCAAGTGGGTTACATACAAGCTGCCCCTATATAGGCAGAACCCACTGTTGATAAGAAGCCGTGTTGGGCCATAACGTAGGCGAGTGGGTTACATACAAGCTGACCCTATATAGGCAGAACCCACTGTTGATAAGAAGCCGTGTTGGGCCATAACGTAGGCAAGTGGGTTACATACAAGCTGCCCCTATATAGGCAGAACCCACTGTTGATAAGAAGCCGTGTTGGGCCATAACGTAGGCGAGTGGGTTACATACAAGCTGACCCTATATAGGCAGAACCCACTGTGGATAAGAAGCCATGTTGGGCCATAACGTAGGCGAGTGGGTTACATACAAGCTGCCCCTATATAGGCAGAACCCACTGTGGATAAGAAGCCATGTTGGGCCATAACATAGGCGAGTGGGTTACATACAAGCTGCCCCTATATAGGCAGAACCCACTGTGGATAAGAGGCCATAACGTAGGCGAGTGTGTTACATACAAGGTGCCCCTATATAGGCAGAACCCACTGTGGATAAGAGGCCATAACGTAGGCGAGTGGGTTACATACAAGGTGCCCCTATATAGGCAGAACCCACTGTGGATAAGAGGCCATAACGTAGGCGAGTGGGTTACATACAAGCTGCCCCTTTATAGGCAGAACCCACTGTGGATAAGAGGCCATAACGTAGGCGAGTGGGTTACATACAAGCTGCCCCTTTATAGGCAGAACCCACTGTGGATAAGAGGCCATAACGTAGGCGAGTGGGTTACATACAAGCTGCCCCTTTATAGGCAGAACCCACTGTGGATAAGAGGCCATAACGTAGGCGAGTGGGTTACATACAAGCTGCCCCTTTATAGGCAGAACCCACTGTGGATAAGAGGCCATAACGTAGGCGAGTGGGTTACATACAAGCTGCCCCTTTATAGGCAGAACCCACTGTGGATAAGAGGCCATAACGTAGGCGAGTGGGTTACATACAAGCTGCCCCTTTATAGGCAGAACCCACTGTGGATAAGAGGCCATAACGTAGGCGAGTGGGTTACATACAAGCTGCCCCTTTATAGGCAGAACCCACTGTGGATAAGAGGCCATAACGTAGGCGAGTGGGTTACATACAAGCTGCCCCTTTATAGGCAGAACCCACTGTGGATAAGAGGCCATAACGTAGGCGAGTGGGTTACATACAAGCTGCCCCTTTATAGGCAGAACCCACTGTGGATAAGAGGCCATAACGTAGGCGAGTGGGTTACATACAAGGTGCCCCAGGCTCCTGCCCTGGATTTGCCCTATGGCTTTTGTTTCTCACCCCCCTGGGCTGAAACTGTTCCATTGCCTCCTGACTCCTCCCTCATCCGCCTGACATTTCAAATAGCGCTCTTATTGGCTGTAACTTCATGACTGTACTTGGTTCTGATTAAAATAAATAGTGATCGGTACCAGCATGTGTGTGAATGATCAAATTGGGCTGTCGGACCAAACACCACATCAACAAGCCAATGGGTTCCTGATCCAATGGGAAAATCAAACCTGCCAATCGAGATCTGACCAATGTTACGCCAAATATCAGTCTGGGCTGGTGGTGCCCATACATGGACGAGCCGGGGGCCGGCGTCTGCCCCGCGCAGAGTGAGGAGCCGGGGGCCGGCGTCTGCCCCGCGCAGAGTGAGGAGCCGGGGGCCGGCGTCTGCCCCGCGCAGAGTGAGGAGCCGGGGGCCGGCGTCAGCCCCGCGCAGAGTGAGGAGCCGGGGGCCGGCGTCTGCCCCGCGCAGAGTGAGGAGCCGGGGGCCGGCGTCTGCCCCGCGCAGAGTGAGGAGCCGGGGGCCGGCGTCTGCCCCGCGCAGAGTGAGGAGCCGGGGGCCGGCGTCTGCCCCGCGCAGAGTGAGGAGCCGGGGGCCGGCGTCTGCCCCGCGCAGAGTGAGGAGCCGGGGGCCGGCGTCTGCCCCGCGCAGAGTGAGGAGCCGGGGGCCGGCGTCTGCCCCGCGCAGAGTGAGGAGCCGGGGGATGGCGTCTGCCCCGCGCAGAGTGAGGAGCCGGGGGATGGCGTCTGCCCCGCGCAGAGTGAGGAGCCGGGGGATGGCGTCTGCCCCGCGCAGAGTGAGGAGCCGGGGGATGGCGTCTGCCCCGCGCAGAGTGAGGAGCCGGGGGATGGCGTCTGCCCCGCGCAGAGTGAGGAGCCGGGGGATGGCGTCTGCCCCGCGCAGAGTGAGGAGCCGGGGGATGGCGTGTGCCCCTCGCAGAGTGATGAGCCGGGGGATGGCGTCTGCCCCGCGCAGAGTGAGGAGCCGGGGGATGGCGTGTGCCCCTCGCAGAGTGAGGAGCCGGGGGATGGCGTGTGCCCCTCGCAGAGTGATGAGCCGGGGGATGGCGTCTGCCCCGCGCAGAGTGATGAGCCGGGGGATGGCGTGTGCCCCTCGCAGAGTGATGAGCCGGGGGATGGCGTGTGCCCCTCGCAGAGTGATGAGCCGGGGGATGGCGTGTGCCCCTCGCAGAGTGATGAGCCGGGGGATGGCGTGTGCCCCTCGCAGAGTGATGAGCCGGGGGATGGCGTGTGCCCCTCGCAGAGTGAGGAGCCGGGGGATGGCGTGTGCCCCTCGCAGAGTGAGGAGCCGGGGGATGGCGTCTGCCCCGCGCAGAGTGAGGAATCGGTGTTGCCAAAATCGATTTAATGAGCATCATGTCACATCAGTAATATCAGTCATGTCAGTAAACAAAATATGTCCAATATATAAAACAATAGAAAAATCTCTGGCAATTTAATGTAACTCCTCCCACCTGAGTGACGTCCATGTATATACCCTTACCTGCTGGAACCAATGAAATGTAACTCCTCCCACCTGTGTGAGGGCCATGTATATACCCTTACCTGCTGGAACCAATGAAATGTAACTCCTCCCACCTGTGTGAGGGCCATGTACAGTGGAGGAAATAATGATTTGACCCCTCACTGATTTTGTAAGTTTGTCCAATGACAAAGAAATGAAAAGTCTCAGAACAGTATCATTTCAATGGTAGGTTTAACAGTGGCAGATAGCACATCAAAAGGAAAATCGAAAAAATAACTTGAAATAAAAGATAGCAACTGATTTGCATTTCATTGAGTGAAATAAGTTTTTGAACCCTCTAACAAAAAAAGACTTAATACTTAGTGGAAAAACCCTTGTTTGCAAGCACAGAGGCCAAACGTTCCTTGTAATTGATGAGCAAGTTTGCGCCCATTTTAGGAGGAATGTTGGTCCCACTCCTCTTTGCAGATCATCTCTAAATCCCTAAGGTTTCTGTCTCTGTGCAACTCTGAGCTTGGGCTCCCTCCATAGGTTTTCTATTGGATTAAGGTCCGGAGACTGACTAGGCCACTCCATGACCTTAATGTGCTTCTTCTTGAGCCACTCCTTTGTTGCCTTTGCTGTATGTTTTGGGTCATTGTCGTGCTGGAACACCCATCCACGACCCCTTTTCTGTTTCCTGGCAGAGGGAAGGAGGTTGTCGTTCAGGATTTCACGATACATGGCTCCGTCCATTTTCCCATTAATGCGAATAAGTTGTCCTGTGCCCTTAGCAGAAAAACACCCCCAAAGCAAAATGTTTCCACCCCCATGCTTGACGGTGGGGACGGTGTTTTGGGGGTCATAGGCAGCATTTTTCTTCCTCCAAACACAGCGAGTTGAGTTAATGCCAAAGAGCTCTATTTTGGTCTCATCAGACCACAGCACCTTCTCCCAGTCACTCACAGAATCATTCAGGTGTTCATTGGCAAACTTCAGGCCTGCACATGTGCCTTCTTGAGCAGGGGGACCTTGCGAGCCCTGCAGGATTTTAATCCATTGCGGTGTAATGTGTTTCCAATGGTTTCTTGGTGACTGTGGTCCCTGCTAATTTGAGGTCAGTAACTAACTCCTCCCGTGTAGTTCTAGGATGCTTTTTCACCTTTCTCAGAATCATTGACACCCCACGAGGTGAGATCTTGCGTGGAGCCCCAGAGCGAGGTCGATTGATGGTCATTTTGTGCTCCTTCCATTTTCCAACAATCGCACCAACAGTTGTCACCTTCTCTCCCAGCTTCTTGCTAATGGTTTTGTAGCCCATTCCAGCCTTGTGCAGGTCTACAATTTTGTCTCTGACATCCTTGGGCAGCTCTTTGGTCTTTCCCATGTTGGAGAGTTTGGAGTCTGCTTGATTGATTGATTCTGTGGACAGGTGTCTTTTATACAGGTGACTAGTTAAGACAGGTGCCTTAATGAGGTTGACTAATTGAGTAGAAGTGTCTAACCACTCTGTGGGAGCCAGAACTCTTAATGGTTGGTAGGGGTTCAAAAACTTATTTCACTCAATGAAATGCAAATCAGTTGCTATCTTTTATTTCAAGTTATTTTTTCCATTTTCCTTTTGATGTGCTATCTGCCACTGTTAAACCTACCATTGAAATGATACTGTTCTGAGACTTTTCATTTCTTTGTCATTGGACAAACTTACAAAATCAGTGAGGGGTCAAATCATTATTTCCTCCACTGTATATACCCTTACCTGCTGAAACCAATGAAATGTAACTCCTCCCACCTGTGTGAGGCGTATGTATATACCTGTGCCTGCAGGAACCAATCAGATGTAACTCCACCCCCAGAGTCTCTCTAAACAGACGCAAGGTGCACAGAGAGAGGCTGCTCATTTGGCCAATAAGTTCTGTCCATATCTGGGGCCAATGCCTGGCAATGTCAGTCTGGGGGGCACTCACAGGGGCACTTTTGGGGCAGGTAGTAGCCTCACACCGAGGAGACTGGAAGCACAAATGTTCCACAGGACGGCAAACGTCACAAAGAGAACGTAGATGGCAAGGAAAACCCACCAGAGAGACTGGTCCCGGAGCCGTTGTTCGTAGTTCCTAAGGGTAATGACCCCCAATGTGATGCCAACCAGCACCCCCCCGAGGTGCGCCACAAAACTGGGGTGAGGGCACGGGGCATACGCAGATGGGTAAAGCCTCAACCACACGGCCCGTCCGAATTCAAAGCTCACTGTAACAATAAAGCAGAGTGAGGGAACATGCACAGGCAGGCCTGTCTGGGCCCTAAATTAAAGGGGAACTTAACTCCAATAGCTGACTGTCAGATGAACTGGTATGTTACATATGCAGCCAACATGCAATGCTACCCCCTGGGGCAATTTGTACTCAGTGTGACAGGGCGCCACCGTGGCGCAGTACTTAGTGTGACAGGGCACCACCCTGGCGCAGTACTTAGCGTGACAGGGCGCCACCGTGGCGCAGTACTTAGCGTGACAGGGTGCCACCATGGTGCAGTACTCAGCGTGACAGGGCGCCACCGTGGCGCAGTACTCAGCGTGACAGGGCGCCACCGTGGTGCAGTACTCAGTGTGACAGGGCGCCACCGTGGCGCAGTACTCAGTGTGACAGGGCGCCACCGTGGTGCAGTACTCAGCATGACAGGGCGCCACCGTGGTGCAGTACTCAGCGTGACAGGGTGCCACCGTGGCGCAGTACTTACTGCAGATCAGAGCAAACGCCGTGCGCAGCAGCTTGAACTGACACTTCATTCCCGACCAGTTCTGGAAAGGAAACGGTACATTGTGAGAAGCAAAAGATGTGTGTTACTGGCCGATACCCCCGGGTTACTCCCCCGTTACTAGCCGATATTCCCGTTACTCCCTCGTTACTAGCCGATATTCCCATTAATCCCTCGTTACTAGCCGATATTCCCGTTACTCCCTCGTTACTAGCCAATATTCCCGTTACTCCCTCGTTACTAGCCAATATTCCCCCGTTACTAGCCGACATTCCCCCGTTACTAGCCAATATTCCCCTGTTACTCCCCCGTTGATACCCGATATTCCCCCGTTACTAGCCAATATTCCCCTGTTACTCCCCCGTTGATACCCGATATTCCCCCGTTACTAGCCAATATTCCCCCGTTATTCCCCCGTTACTAGCCAATATTCCCCCATTACTAGCCAATATTCCCCTGTTACTCCCTCGTTACTAGCCGATATTCCCCTGTTACTCCCCCGTTGATACCCGATATTCCCCCGTTACTAGCCAATATTCCCCCGTTATTCCCCCGTTACTAGCCAATATTCCCCCATTACTAGCCAATATTCCCCTGTTACTCCCTCGTTACTAGCCGATATTCCCCCGTTTCTAGCCGATACCCCCGGGTTACTGGCCGATACTCCTCCGTTACTAGCCGATACCCCCAGGTTACTGGCTGGCCCGTATTGCTGCCCTAACGAACCCTCCATATGTGTAACCCCATGTTACCCGGGGGGCACCCCAGTATGGGCGCCAGTTCTCACCATGACGATATTGGCCAAATGAGCAGAAAGGAGGGCATAGACTCCAGCAGAAGCTCCCACCGCCGGGGCACTCGTATCTGCCACTGACACAGCCAGGGACCCTTGGGAAGAGAGAGGGAGGGGGGTAAAACACTGCATCCCATAAAGGCGCCCCCCCAGGCACATTAATACCGGGTGCATATGGCAGGAAACAAGGAACAGTAATAAAATGCAGAATGCTGCTCCTCGGGGGAGGGGCTACACAACAAGCAGTGACAAAGGCCGTACCTGCCAGTATGCCGGCTATGTACACAAAGCTGATCCGCACAGCACCGTGCACCATCTCTAATGGCACCCCAACCAGCAACTGCAGTGCCACATTCACCCCCAGATGTTCAATCCTAAGGAGAAGGAAGGTTACAGAGTGAGAGCAATTAGTGGGGGAGGCACAAACCACTGCACTTTCCTAGAGGGATATTTCATTCTATACTCGGAGATAATCTGTTTAATACTATTCCCAACTTTTCTACCCCCCCCCAAGCACCCCCCAGCTTCTAACTGAGCCACAAACCAGTGTCCCTATAGAACAGGTCAGTTATACTGGAACAAAGTTACTATCACCAGAATCCAATCATCCCGCTTGTTTTGTGCGTGGGATGTACCTTGTGTTGCCACAATTCTCCATTGCCTCCTTATGCCCTCCCCCAAGCCTCCTTATGCTCCTCCTCTACTCTGACCCACATCTACTCTCCCCCAAGCCTCCTAACAACCTTCCTCTACTCTGTCCCACATCTTCTCTCCCCCAAGCCTCCTAACAACCTTCCTCTACTCTGTCCCACATCTTCTCTCCCCCAAGCCTCCTTATGCTCCTCCTCTACTCTGACCCACATCTACTCTACCCAAAGCCTCCTAACAATCTTCCTCTACTCTGTCCCACATCTTCTCTCCCCCAAGCCTCCTTATGCTCTTCCTCTACTCTGTCCCACATCTTCTCTCCCCCAAGCCTCCTAATAATCTTCCTCTTCTCTGTCCCACATCTTCTCTCCCCCAAGCCTCCTTATACTCTTCCTCTACTCTGTCCCACATCTTCTCTCCCCCAAGCCTCCTTATGCTCTTCCTCTACTCTGTCCCACATCTTCTCTCCCCCAAGCCTCCTTATGCTCTTCCTCTACTCTGTCCCACATCTTCTCTCCCCCAAGCCTCCTAATAATCTTCCTCTACTCTGTCCCACATCTTCTCTCCCCCAAGCCTCCTTATACTCTTCCTCTACTCTGTCCCACATCTTCTCTCCCCCAAGCCTCCTTATGCTCTTCCTCTACTCTGTCCCACATCTTCTCTCCCCCAAGCCTCCTTATGCTCTTCCTCTACTCTGTCCCACATCTTCTCTCCCCCAAGCCTCCTTATGCTCTTCCTCTACTCTGTCCCACATCTTCTCTCCCCCAAGCCTCCTTATGCTCTTCCTCTACTCTGTCCCACATCTTCTCTCCCCCAAGCCTCCTTATGCTCTTCCTCTACTCTGTCCCACATCTTCTCTCCCCCAAGCCTCCTTATGCTCTTCCTCTACTCTGTCCCACATCTTCTCTCCCCCAAGCCTCCTAACAATCTTCCTCTACTCTGTCCCACATCTTCTCTCCCCCAAGCCTCCTAACGACCTTTGCCCATGCTGATAACCACTTTCCACAACCCTTTCTTCCTGCATGTTGTTTAACCCTTTGCTGATTCCTTTCACACATCTGATTCCCGTCCTGTTCTGTTGTCTCTTTGTACCAAGCTGCACTCACTTAGAAAGTGCCATTTACGTAGAGGAGTTGATTGCATTTCTCTTTCCCTACTGCCATATCTGCTAGTGAATAAGGCCACTCACAGAAGGGAGAGCAGTATCAGAAGCCCCTCTAGTGCTAATGGGCCCCTCAGGAGAGAGATTTGCCCCTCCAGCTCCCGTAACCCACCCAAATCCCAGAGGGGGACAAGCAGAACAACCTTGGAAACTGCTGAATCCCCTTTGTGTGACCTTGTCAGACCTGCCCAGAGCTCATTTCCAGCCATGCTATCAGGAACCAGCGCCAAGACTCACACTCACTCTCACACTCACTATATATATAATTATAGACAGAGTGGCACTCAACACCATAGCCGGAGAGTCTCAGCCCAGGATGTGTGGCAGCACCTGCTATTGGCTGCTAAGGCCTATCCCCCCAATATCTGCCCGTGTATGGGCACCCCCGACAGTCCTACCCCCCGATATCTGCCCTTGTATGGGCGCCCCCGACAGTCCTTCCCCCCGATATCTGCCTGTGTATGGGCACCCCCGACAGTCCTACCCCCCGATATCTGCCCGTGTATGGGCGCCCCCGACAGTCCTACCCCCCGATATCTGCCTGTGTATGGGCGCCCCCGACAGTCCTACCCCCCGATATCTGCCCGTGTATGGGCACCCCCGACAGTCCTACCCCCCGATATCTGCCCGTGTATGGGCACCCCCGACAGTCCTACCCTCCGATATCTGCCTGTGTATGGGCGCCCCCGACAGTCCTACCCCCCGATATCTGCCTGTGTATGGGCACCCCCGACAGTCCTACCCCCCGGTATCTGCCTGTGTATGGGCGCCCCCGACAGTCCTACCCCTCGATATCTGCCCATGTATGGGCGCCCCCGACAGTCCTTCCCCCCGATATCTGCCCGTGTATGGGCGCCCCCGACAGTCCTACCCATTATCTGGAACCATTTGCACACACAAACTGGGACCCCAGTGATACTCACCCTGCGTGCATGAACATGTAGCTGAGATACCGCCAGGCTTGCACTCTAACTTGTGGGTGATACACTAACGGGTTATTCCTCAGGTACCGGGGATGGGTGGCCTGCAGCACAAATCTGTCCAGAACCAGCCCGTAGTAAACAAAGGCAGCAACCTGGGGCAGAGTTATATCCATATTAGCCAATATAAGCTATTCCCTCATAGCGTATCACTCATGTATTATACGGGATAATGTACCCCTAGTGACACAAAGCAGCAGTTGCTAAGGACTTGCCTCCACTATTGTGACAGTGATGATAAACCAGGGTGGGGGGCACCCAGTATAGTTATCGTAGAACCACTTGCGATCAATCTCGCGGGGCAGCGTTTCGTAGGCCATGTGGCGGATGAAGCGCTGGGTAAGACTCAGGCCGGACTCCTCCAGAAGGGCCTTATTGCGCAGCTGGTGGTTCCCCTGGAGAATGGCGCGCCGGAAGCTGTTGGACCGCTTGTTGCTCATCTGAAAGGCAAAGGGGGAGAATATTCATTTGTGGTTCTTGGTGCCGGAGCTGCCTGGTATCTTGTCCCAACACCCACGCAAAACTAAAGCCAATAAATTCTCACAGGTTTATTTACCCTTTATTGAGCCCCGGCAGGGGGTGGGTGGCATTTACCTCAGGGAAATGGGAAGAGTTTTGTCACTTACAGGTAGGGTGCTTGAGCAATATGGCTGCCTTGTACATCAGGAATGCCAGCAATAGGCACAACTACAACTCCCAGCATGCCCAGACAGCCAAAGGCAGAGGGAATTATGTCCAACCTGGGCACAAATACGTACTTAGAATAGGTGAAATGGTGAGTGCTTATGGGAAAGCATGCAGTAGGGAGGGGGGGGGAACATTAGGGGACGTCCCAAAGCTGTCCCTCTATTGGGTGGGTATTTAACTCTAACTTTCTGGGTAAGAGTCCATGTTACTATATTACTGCGGCTTGTAAAACGTTTCGGCCAAACGCGGCCGGCTGAGATGCAAAAACGTTCAACTTGTAAAACTTAACAAAAGTATTGGGTGAAACCCACGTGGCTGCTCGGCAGATCTGTTCCGCCGTTGCCATGTTCTGTAGTGCCCATGACGTGCTTTGTGCCCGTGTAGAGTGGGCTTTAACTTTAAACGGTCTGGGCAAGTTTTGTCGTTCATATGCTGTAGTGATGGTGTCAACTAGCCAACGTGCTATAGTTCGTTTGGAAACCGCTTTCCCTTGTAGGCTGTGGAGTAGGAAACCAGGAGACTATCAGAACATCTGTATTCTGCTGATCTCTTTAGGTAAATGCGGATAGCTCGGACTACATCCAACTTGTGGAACCTTCTCTCTTTTTCATTTGTTGGATTAGGACAAAAGGAAGGTAATACAATGTCCTGGTTCATGTGGTGATTGGTCACCACTTTTGGTAGGAAACCTGGAGTTGTTCTGAGTACCACTTTGTCGGAATGGACGGTTAGCCACGGTTCCCTGCAGGACAGAGCTGCAATTTCCGATACCCTCCTAGCCGACGTGATGGCGACTAGGAAGGCAACTTTCAGTGATAGCCATTTGAGTTCACATGTCGATAGGGGCTCGAAAGGTGGTTGTTGTAATGCCGTTAAGACCTTTGGTAGGTCCCATGTTGCGAGTGGTTCCTTAAGGGGGGGCCGAGTTCTAGTTACTCCTCTGATGAACTGTTGGATTGTAGGATCATCAGCCCATTTTGTATGCGTCAATGCTGCTAATGCCGAAATCTGAGTCTTCATAGTGCATAAGCCCAACCCTTTTTGAAAACCGTCTGTAAGGAATTCCACCACTGAGGTTGTGGAGGCATTATCCCAAG
Source organism: Xenopus tropicalis (assembly GCF_000004195.4). Taxonomy (NCBI): domain Eukaryota; kingdom Metazoa; phylum Chordata; class Amphibia; order Anura; family Pipidae; genus Xenopus; species Xenopus tropicalis. The sequence goes on from NC_030686.2 coordinate 51,796,491, forward strand.
GGATGTGCCTTTGCCCGCACCATGTAAGGAATGTTCTCCAGACCCTGTAGTACACCTTTGTGGTGGATTGCTTGCGGGCCTGTAGGAGAATGTCTATGGCGTTTTTCGATAGGCCGTGTTGTTTCCACCACTCGGTCTCAATAGCCACGCAATCAAGTGGAGCATAGCTAGGTTGGGGTGTTTGATCGGCCCTTGAGTTAACAGATCTGGTATGAGTGGTAATCTCCAAGGTGTGGCGATTGACAGCTTTACTACGTCTGTGTCCCAGACTCTGTTTGGCCAATCTGGTGCTATCAGGATTGTAGTTGCGTTTGTCTGTTTCAGTTTCCTGATTATCCGTGGTAAGATGGCTAGTGGTGGGAAGGCATATATCATGTTGAATTTCCATGGCACTACTAGCGCATTTACCAATGTTGCACCTGGGTCTCTTGTTCTGGCGCAATACTGAGGGAGCTTTGCGTTGTATTTGGAGGCTAGCATGTCTATCTCCGGAGTGCCCCATTTGTGGGTCAGTTGCTGGAAGACGTTGTCGTTGAGTGACCACTCCCCTTGATCTATGGTCGTTCGGCTCAAGTAATCCGCCTCCCAGTTCTGTACTCCTGGTATGAATACCGCTGATATATTTGGTATGGTGTTTTCCGCCCAGGTAAGTATGCGTGCCACCTCCTGCATTGCAAACTTGCTGCGTGTGCCCCCGTTTGTTGACAGATGCGACGGCCGTTGCATTGTCGGATTGTACTCGAACCGCTCGGTTTTGGAGTATCGTTGACCAGCCTTCTAGTGCTAGTGCGATCGCTCGTAGTTCCAGTACGTTGATGGGTAGGAGACTCTCCTCTCTGGACCAGGTCCCTTTGAAGAGTGAAGTTCTTGTAGACTGCCCCCCAGCCTCTGAGGCTGGCATCTGTTGTCACTATCTCCCATGTAGTGGTTGCCCAACTCTTCCCCTGACCGAGGTTGTCCTCTGTTCTCCACCAGTGGAGGCTGTCTCTGGTCACCTGTGAGATGGGGATTATTTGTCTCAGATCCTGGTGGTTTCTGTTCCAATATTGGAGAAAGTCGAGTTGCAGGCGCCTGAGATGGAATCTGGCAAAGGGAACGGCTTCCAGGGTTGACATCATGAGGCCCAGGAGGTGCAAGCAGTCCTCTGCAGAGATTCTCTGTTTGGTACCGGATGACTGGGTTGTAAGTATCAACGTGTTGATCTTGTCTTGGGGTAGGTACACCCTCTGCGTCCTGGAGTCGAATCGGAGGCCCAGGAATGTGATTGACTGGTTCGGTGTGAGTGAACTTTTGCGGTAATAGATTAACCAGCCGTGTTGGGTGAGTACACGGAGACACAAGTTTGTGTCCATGGCTGCCTGTGTTGCTGTGGGGGCCTTGATCAGCAAGTCGTCCAAGTACGGTATGACATGTACACCCAGGGCCCTTAGGTAAGCCACAATAGGGGTAAAAACACGCGGCGCAGTACATAGACCAAAGGGTAATGCTGTGAATTGATAATGAGAATTCTTGACTGCAAATCTGAGGAATTTTCTGGAGTGTGGGGAAATAGGTATGTGCAGATAAGCATCTTGCAGGTCTATGGAGGTCATGAAGATTCCTGGTTCCATGGCCGCAGTCACTGATCTGACGGACTCCATCCTGAACCTTTGATTCAAAACCATTGGGTTTAGGGGCTTTAGGTTGAGGACTGGTCTGAAGGTGCCCTCTTTTTTTTGTACTAGGAACAGGTAGTAAAAGCCTTTGAATTTGTGGGGTTCTGGAACCTCCTCCACTACCCCTGTTCGTAGCAGTGTGGATACTGCCTCTTGTAGGAGTTGTTCCCTTTGAGGTGTTGTGGAGGATGGGAGGAATCTTCCCGCCAGAAGTTGTGGGGAGAAGGGTATTCTGTACCCATCCCGAATGATGGATAGTACCCTGGTCCTGATATATGGCCATATTGTGTTTTGTGTCAGGTCAGTTGTGGCAGCTCTGCATGCCCTGGTCCTGCTATATGGCCATATTGTGTCAGGCCAGTTGTGGCAGCTCTGCATGCCCTGGTCCTGCTATATGGCCATATTGTGTCAGGCCAGTTGTGGTAGCTCTGTATGCCCTGGTCCTGCTATATGGCCATATTGTGTTCCGTGTCAGGCCAGTTCTGGCAGCTCTGCATGCCCTGATCCTGATATGTGGCCAGTTTGTTCTGTATTTTCCTGTGGGATCAATCGGACAGCTCTGCTTGTCATGCCCATTGCCATAATGTTAAAATGGAGAAGAAAAAAAAAAAAAAAATATCTGTCCTTCACCTCCGATAGATAGGGGTGAGGGGCACATACATGTACAGAATAGATAGGGGTGAGGGGCACATACATGTACAGAATAGATAGGGGTGAGGGGCACATACATGTACAGAATAGATAGGGGTGAGGGGCACATACATGTACAGAATAGATAGGGGCGAGGGGCACATACATGTACAGAATAGATAGGGGCGAGGGCCCCGGCAGGTTAGGGGCACATACATGTACAGAATAGATAGGGGTGAGGGGCACATACATGTACAGAATAGATAGGGGCGAGGGCCCCGGCAGGTTAGGGGCACATACATGTACAGAATAGATAGGGGCGAGGGCCCCGGCAGGTTAGGGGCACATATATGTACAGAATAGATAGGGGTGAGGGGCACATACATGTACAGAATAGATAGGGGTGAGGGGCACATACATGTACAGAATAGATAGGGGCGAGGGCCCCGGCAGGTTAGGGGCACATACATGTACAGAATAGATAGGGGTGAGGGGCACATACATGTACAGAATAGATAGGGGCGAGGGCCCCGGCAGGTTAGGGGCACATACATGTACAGAATAGATAGGGGCGAGGGCCCCGGCAGGTTAGGGGCACATACATGTACAGAATAGATAGGGGCGAGGGCCCCGGCAGGTTAGGGGCACATATATGTACAGAATAGATAGGGGCGAGGGCCCCGGCAGGTTAGGGGCACATATATGTACAGAATAGATAGGGGTGAGGGGCACATACATATACAGAATAGATAGGGGTGAGGGGCACATACATGTACAGAATAGATAGGGGCGAGGGCCCCGGCAGGTTAGGGGCACATACATGTACAGAATAGATAGGGGCGAGGGCCCCGGCAGGTTAGGGGCACATATATGTACAGAATAGATAGGGGCGAGGGCCCCGGCAGGTTAGGGGCACATACATGTACAGAATAGATAGGGGCGAGGGCCCCGGCAGGTTAGGGGCACATATATGTACCCCACAGGAATAATACCCTCAGTAGAAGCCAGTCAGTCAGTGTTGCTGATTGATACACGGGGGGGGGGGGGGCAGAAGTGCCAAACTGCTACCATCTGGCACCAATCAGAGCCAAGCCAATTCTAGCCGAGGGGAAAATATTATTTTTACGTAGAAATGCCAGCCTGTCTGTACATAAGATTGGGCTATTATTTACAGACTGGCATACCCCTTAGTGTGGGGGTGTAGGCACTATGTACCAGGCCCTCCTCTACAACCTGGGTACCAGCCCCCCTACACGCCTGGGTACCTGCCCCCTCCTACACGCCTGGGTACCAGCCCCCTCCTACACGCCTGGGTACCAGCCCCCCTACACGCCTGGGTACCTGCCCCCCCCTACACGACTGGGTACCTGCCCCCCCCTACACGCCTGGGTACCTGCCCCCCCCTACACGCCTGGGTACCAGCCCCCTACATGCCTGGTACCTGCCCCCCCCTACACGCCTGGGTACCAGCCCCCTACATGCCTGGGTACCAGCCCCCTACATGCCTGGGTACCTGCCCCCCCCTACACGACTGGGTACCTGCCCCCCCCTACACGCCTGGGTACCTGCCCCCCCCTACACGACTGAGTACCTGCCCCCTCCTACACGCCTGGGTACCAGCCCCCTCCTACATGCCTGGGTACCTGCCCCCTCCTACACGACTGGGTACCTGCCCCCTCCTACACGCCTGGGTACCAGCCCCCTCCTACATGCCTGGGTACCTGCCCCCTCCTACACGCCTGGGTACCTGCCCCCCCATACATGCCTGGGTACCTGCCCCCTCCTACACGCCTGGGTACCAGCCCCCTCCTACATGCCTGGGTACCTGCCCCCCCCTACACGCCTGGGTACCAGCCCCCTCCTACATGCCTGGGTACCTGCCCCCCCATACATGCCTGGGTACCTGCCCCCCCCTACACGACTGGGTACCAGCCCCCTACATATCTGGGAGGAACTACCATACTATATAGCCCTGCCCAGCTCTCACATGTAGCCCATATAAATAAATATACACACAGACACATAAATCCAGGGATCTAAACTAGATGGGATTCAGACACGTGGGCACAAGGGGCACTAGGGGGGAATTACAGTGGCACAGTACAATCCTGCAGCCATGCCAGCTCTAGACTGTAAGCTCCCTTGCTCAGAAGCAGTAGGATTTATTGGCACCGCTGCCGGTGTATGGGTTGTGCTGGGTGGCACGGACAATAAGGAGGATGGCACAGTACATGCCAGCTCTAGACTGTAAGCTCCCTTGCTCAGAAGCAGTAGGTTTTATTGGCACCGCTGCCGGTGTATGGGTTGTGCTGGGTGGCACCGACAATAAGGAGGATGGCACAGTACATGCCAGCTTTAGACTGTAAGCTCCCTTGCTCAGAAGCAGTAGGATTTATTGGCACCGCTGCCGGTGTATGGGTTGTGCTGGGTGGCACCGACAATAAGGAGGATGGCACAGTACATGCCAGCTCTAGACTGTAAGCTCCCATGCTCAGAAGCAGTAGGTTTTATTGGCACCACTGCTGGGGCACTAATACAGACACTGGCATCCCTCCCAGGGGCAATCAAGGTATTGCTGAGCCCCAGCCAAGCAGCCCTCACCCTGGCTGCCATGCTCTGTTTGGCACAATGGTGGGCTACAGTGCAGGGTAAGGGTGGGAATGTAGAATACAATAGGGCTGCTGTGTGACAGGTATTTACTATACCAGGTGCAAACGCTACTAATTGGGGTGTGAGCTCATTAAGCTCAGGCCCCGCCCATCAATCACATTAGAGGCAGAAGCGGGGCAGCGTTTCCTCACCAGACTGACAAAGTCCTGTTTGCCGATTTTACCGTCAGTGCCGCTGTGTGCCAGGGCCAGTAACACGTCCAGCTTGTGTGGGTCCAAATCCGACACGTGCAACAGAGTCCAGAACTGCTGGGTGCTGATATAGCCGGTGCTGTGGGCATCAAACTGGGCAAAGGGCAGAGACAAGTGTGAGAATCATCAGCGGATGTGCCCCCCCCTGCTGTGCCAGTTAGTTGTTTAGCTGAATGGGCCCAGGTGCCCTCAGGCAGCAGTGCTGTAGATGTGTGTGGGTACTTTGTGCTATGTGAGTGTTAGGGCCCATACACCCTACTGCAGGGGTCTTTATTATAAACTCTACACACAGTGCCCGCCTTACCCGCATAGTGCCCTGCCTGCCCTACATACACCCTGTCCCACCCATGGCAAACTCACCCACCCCGGGGGGCACCGAGCACTCACCTGCTGGTTCAGCTGCCGCCCTCAGGCTGAGAGAGAGAAGTGGCTAAGCCCCAGGCTGTATAGTAAGTGTGAGTATGGGGGGGGGGGGTAAGGCTTTGGGGGGGGGGGTATGGCTTCCCTATGTGAGCTGACCCCATTTCCCTGTAAGACCCCCTGCTGGGGGAATGCAAAGCCCCCAAGCAAATAGGCACTGAAACAGAAGCACTAATTGCCCCTCATTAGCAGGTTTCTAACTGGGGGGGGGGGGGGCAATCTTCACATCTACTGAACCAAAGGAACAGCAAAGTGTAAAACTGCCCCCTGGTACTAGGAATCAGGGGCAAAAGAAGGATCCCGCCCCAGTGGCACAGGGAGGTACAACTGTAACCCTCTAGTGCCCCCGGCCGGGCAACAAACCCAATGCCAAACACTAAATAAAGCGCAAATGTTCCTCTAGTGCCCCTTTATCTGATTCATATAGTACTGTCACTGCCCCCCCCCTTCTAGATTGCAAGCTCTTGTGCAGAGCCTCCTTATTCCCACTGCTTTTCCATGTACTTATTGTAACTGGCCTGGTGCTACAGAGCTGTGGGGGGGACCATGGCGCTATATATATATATAATATAATCACTAACCCCCCCCCACTAATATTCTGGTCTGACACTGGGACCTGCGCCAATCCCCATAAATGACACAGACAAAGGGCCTTTGTGAATGGGATGACCCCTCAATGCCCCGGGGCAAAGTGCTGGGAATGAGAGGCGCCCAGATGGCACAGACACTTACCCCCCTGGCCCCCCCCCAGTAACACTCAATAATCTCCTTATACAAAGGAGGGGGGAACAAGGGAGGGACAGGATCTTTAATCTGAAGACAAAGAGTCTTTCTCTGGGAATTCCCCCAACAAACAGAGGGCAGCGTGCCCACTCTACCCACCCACACTCTATTCATGGCACAGGGGGGGCAGGTGTGACAAGCGCTGGGGCAAATCCATCCTTCCTCTGCCCAAAGCAGGGCATTGGTCTGGGCATGTACTTTCCTTAAGCTTTGTCACTTGTCTGGGGGTCCCCGGAGTGAGCCCCCCCCCAATACTCCTAGGGTGAGCCCCCCCCAATACTCCTAGGGTGTGCCCCCCCCAATACTCCTAGGGTGTGCCCCCCCCAATACTCCTAGGGTGAGCCCACCCCAATACTCCCCATAAGCTATACAGCTGCTCAGTGTAGAGACACCACCCACCCTGGGGCAGACCAGAGGCCAGAGGCACCAGAACCGATCCGCTTCTGGGCACCCCCAGACTTACATCTGCCAGTTATAGCGGGGCCCCTATCGCTACCCGTTCCTCTCCCCGTTACACAGAGCCGCAGGTACCATAGCGGGGCCCCTAGCGCTACCCGTTCCTCTCGCCGTTACACAGAGCCGCAGGTACCATAGCGGGGCCCTAGCGCTACCCGTTCCTCTCCCCGTTACACAGAGCCGCAGGTACCATAGCGGGGCCCCTAGCGCTACCCGTTCCTCTCGCCGTTACACAGAGCCGCAGGTACCATATCGGGGCCCCTATCGCTACCCGTTCCTCTCCCCGTTACACAGAGCCGCACGTACCATAGCGGGGCCCCTAGCGCTACCCGTTCCTCTCCCCGTTACACAGAGCCGCAGGTACCATAGCGGGGCCCCTAGCGCTACCCGTTCCTCTCGCCCGTTACACAGAGCCGCAGGTACCATAGCGGGGCCCCTAGCGCTACCCGTTCCTCTCGCCGTTACACAGAGCCGCAGGTACCATAGCGGGCCCCTAGCGCTACCCGTTCCTCTCCCCGTTACACAGAGCGAGCGCAGGTACCATAGCGGGGCGCGCCTAAGCGCTACCCGTTCCTCTCCCCGTTACACAGAGCCGCAGGTACCATAGCGGGGCCCCTAGCGCTACCCGTTCCTCTCGCCGTTACACAGAGCCGCAGGTACCATAGCGGGGCCCCTAGCGCTACCCGTTCCTCTCCCCGTTACACAGAGCCGCAGGTACCATAGCGGGGCCCCTAGCGCTACCCGTTCCTCTCCCCGTTACACAGAGCCGCAGGTACCATAGCGGGGCCTAAGCGCTACCCGTTCCTCTCCCCGTTACACAGAGCCGCAGGTACCATATGCGGGCCCTAGCGCTACCCGTTCCTCTCCCCGTTACACAGAGCTGCAGGTACCAATAGCGGGGCCCCTATCGCTACCCGGTCCTCTCGCCGTTACACAGAGCCGCAGTACCATAGCGGGGCCCCTCAGCGCTACCCGTTCCTCTCGCCGTTACACAGAGCCGCAGGTACCATAGCGGGGCCCCTAGCGCTACCCGTTCCTCTTGCCGTTACACAGAGCCACAGGTACCATAGCGGGGCCCCTAGCGCTACCCGTTCCTCTCCCCGTTACACAGAGCCGAAGATACCATAGCGGGGCCCTAGCGCTACCCGTTCCTCTCCCCGTTACACAGAGCTGCAGGTACCATAGCGGGGCCCCTATCGCTACCCGGTCCTCTCGCCGTTACACAGAGCCGCAGGTACCATAGCGGGGCCGCTAGCGCTACCCGTCTCTCGCCGTTACACAGAGCCGCAGGTACCATATCGGGGCCCCTAGCGCTACCCGTTCCTCTCCCGTTACACAGAGCCGCAGGTACCATAGCGGGGCCCCTAGCGCTACCCGTTCCTCTCCCCGTTACACAGAGCCGCAGGTCATAGCGGGGCCCCTATAGCTTACCAGTTCCTCTCCCCGTTACACAGAGCCGCAGGTACCATAGCGGGGCCCCTAGCGCTACCCGTTCCTCTCCCCGTTACACAGAGCCGCAGGTACCATAGCGGGGCCCTATAGCTACCCGTTCCTCTCCCCGTTACACAGGGCCGCAGGTACCATAGCGGGGCCCCTAGCGCTACCCGTTCCTCTCGCCGTTACACAGAGCCGCACGTACCATAGCGGGGCCGGCCTAGCGCTACCCGTTCCTCTCGCCGTTACACAGAGCCGCACGTACCATAGCGGGGCCCCTAGCGCTACCCGTTCCTCTCCCCGTTACACAGAGCCGCACCTACCATAGCGGGGCCCCTAGCGGCTAGCGCCCGTTCCTCTCACCGTTACACAGAGCCGCAGGTAGCCCATAGCGGGGCCCCTAGCGCTACCCGTTCCTCTTGCTATTACAAAGGGCCGCAGGTACCATAGCGGGTTTCTCTTTATTGCTAGCGCTACCCGTTCCTCTCCCCGTTACAGCAGAGCCGCAGGTACCATAGCGGGGCCCCTAGCTCTACCCGTTCCTCTCCCCATTACACAGAGTCGCACGTACCATAGCGGGGCCCCTATCGCTACCCCGTTCCTCTCGCCGTTACACAGAGCCGCAGGTACCATAGCGGGGCCCCTATCGCTACCCCGTTCCTCTCGCCGTTACACCACAGGAGGCCGCAGGTACCATAGCGAGGGGCCCCTAGCGCTACCCGTTCCTCTCCCCGTTACACAGAGCCGCAGGTACCATAGCGGGGCCCCTAGCGCTACCCGTTCCTCTCCCCGTTACACAGAGCCGCAGGTACCATAGCGGGGCCCCTAGCGCTACCCGTTCCTCTCGCCGTTACACAGGGCCACTAGAGATACCCCTAACGTCTGCACCGACAGGAGGGCCGCTAGAGAAACCCCTAACGTCTGCACCGACAGGAGGGCCGCTAGAGAGACCCCTAACGTCTGCACCGACAGGAGGGCCGCTAGAGAGACCCCTAACGTCTGCACCGACAGGAGGGCCAATAGAGAAACCCCTAACATTCTGCACCGACAGGAGGGCCGCTAGAGAAACCCCTAACGTCTGCACCTACAGGAGGGCCGAAAGAGAAACCCTAACGTCTGCACCGACAGGAGGGCCGCTAGAGAAACCCCTAACGTCTGCACCGACAGGAGGGCCGCTAAAGATACCCCTAACGTCTGCACCGACAGGAGGGCCGCTAGAGAAACCCCTAACGTCTGCACCGAACACAGGAGGGCCGCTAGAGAAACCCCTAACGTCTGCACCGACAGGAGGGCCGCTAAAGATACCCCTAACGTCTGCACCGACAGGAGGGCCGCTAGAGAAACCCCTAACGTCTGCACCGACAGGAGGGCCGCTAAAGATACCCCTAACGTCTGCACCGACAGGAGGGCCGCTAGAGAAACCCCTAACGTCTGCACCGACAGGAGGGCCGCTAGAGAAACCCCTAACGTCTGCACCGACAGGAGGGCCGCTAGAGAAACCCCTAACGTCTGCACCGACAGGAGGGCCGCTAGAGAGACCCCTAACGTCTGCACCATACAGGAGGCCGCTAGAGAAACCCCTAACGTCTGCACCGACAGGAGGGCCGCTAGAGAAACCCCTAACGTCTGCACCGACAGGAGGGCCGCTAGAGAACCCCTAACGTCTGCACCGACAGGAGGGCCGCTAGAGAGACCCCTAACGTCTGCACCGACAGGAGGGCCGCTAGAGAAACCCCTAACGTCTGCACCGACAGGAGGGCCGCTAGAGAGACCCCTAACGTCTGCACCGACAGGAGGGCCGCTAGAGAAACCCCTAACGTCTGCACCGACAGGAGGGCCGCTAGAGAAACCCTAACGTCTGCACCGACAGGAGGGCCGCTAAGAAACCCCTAACGTCTAGCACCGACAGGAGGGCCGCTAGAGAAACCCCTAACGTCTGCACCGACAGGAGGGCCGCTAGAGAAACCCCTAACGTCTGCACCGACAGGAGGGCCGCTAGAGAACCCCTAACGTCTGCACCGACAGGAGGGCCGCTAGAGAGACCCCTAACGTCTGCAACCCGACAGGAGGGCCGCTAGAGAAACCCCTAACGTCTGCACCGACAGGAGGGCCGCTAGAGAAACCCCTAACGTCTGCACCGACAGGAGGGCCGCTAGAGAAACCCTTAACGTCTGCACCGACAGGAGGGCCGCTAGAGAGACCCCTAACGTCTGCACCGACAGGAGGGCCGCTAGAGAAACCCCTAACGTCTGCACCGACAGGAGGGCCGCTAGAGAGACCCCTAACGTCTGCACCGACAGGAGGGCCGCTAGAGAAACCCCTAACGTCTGCACCGACAGGAGGGCCGCTAGAGAAACCCCTAACGTCTGCACTGACAGGAGGGCCGCTAGAGAAACCCCTAACGTCTGCACCGACAGGAGGGCCGCTAGAGAGAACCCCTAACGTCTGCACCGACAGGAGGGCCGATAGAGAAACCCCTAACGTCTGCACCTACAGGAGGGCCGATAGAGAAACCCCTTAACGTCTGCACCGACAGGAGGGCCGCTAGAGAGACCCCTAACGTCTGCACCGACAGGAGGGCCGCTAGAGAAACCCCTAACGTCTGCACCGACAGGAGGGCCGCTAGAGAGACCTAAACGTCTGCACCGACAGGAGGGCCGCTAGAGAAACCCCTAACGTCTGCACCGACAGGAGGGCCGCTAGAGAGACCCCTAACGTCTGCACCGACAGGAGGGCCGCTAGAGAAACCCCTAACGTCTGCACCGACAGGAGGGGCGTGAGAGAACCCTAACGTCTGCACCGACAGGAGGGCCGCTAGAGAAACCCCTAACGTCTGCACCGACAGGAGGGCCGCTAGAGCAACCCCTAACGTCTGCACCGACAGGAGGGCCGCTAGAGAAACCCCTAACGTCTGCACCGACAGGAGGGCCGCTAGAGAAACCCCTAACGTCTGCACCGACAGGAGGGCCGCTAGAGAGACCCCTAACGTCTGCACCGACAGGAGGGCCGCTAGAGGAACCCCTAACGTCTGCACCGACAGGAGGGCCGCTAGAGAAACCCCTAACGTCTGGCCACCGACAGGAAGGCCGCTAGAGAAACCCGCTAACGTCTGCACCGACAGGAGGGCCGCTAGAGAGACCCCTAACGTCTGCACCGACAGGAGGGCCGCTAGAGAAACCCCTAACGTCTGCACCGACAGGAGGGCCGCTAGAGAGCCCTAACGTCTGCACCGACAGGAGGGCGCGCTAGAGAAACCCCTAACGTCTGCACCGACAGGAGGGCCGCTAGAGAAAACCCCTAACGTCTGCACTGACAGGAGGGCCGCTAGAGAGACCCCTAACGTCTGCACCGACAGGAGGGCCGCTAGAGAAACCCCTAACGTCTGCACCGACAGGAGGGCCGATAGATGAACCCCTAACGTCTGCACCTACAGGAGGGCCGATAGAGAAACCCCTAACGTCTGCGACGACAGGAGGGCCGCTAGAGAGACCCCTAACGTCTGCACCGACAGGAGGGCCGCTAGAGATACCCCTAACGTCTGCACCGACAGGAGGGCCGCTAGAGAAACCCCTAACGTCTGCACCGACAGGAGGGCCGCTAGAGAGACCCCTAACGTCTGCACCGACAGGAGGGCCGATAGAGAAACCCCTAACGTCTGCACCGACAGGAGGGCCGATAGAGAAACCCCTAACGTCTGCACCTACAGGAGGGCCGCTAGAAGATAACGCCCTAACGTCTGCACCGACAGGAGGGCCGCTAGAGATACCCCTAACGTCTGCACCGACAGGAGGGCCGATAGAGAAACCCCTAACGTCTGCACCGACAGGAGGGCCGCTAGAGAAACCCCTAACGTCTGCACCGACAGGAGGGCCGCTAGAGAAACCCTAACGTCTGCACCGACAGGAGGGCCGCTAGAGAAACCCCTAACGTCTGCACCGACTAGGAGGGCCGCTAGAGATACCCCTAACGTCTGCACCGACAGGAGGGCCGCTAGAGAACCCCTAACGTCTGCACCGACAGGAGGGCCGCTAGAGAAACCCCTAACGTCTGCACCGACAGGAGGGCCGCTAGAGAGACCCCTAACGTCTGCACCGACAGGAGGGCCGCTAGAGAACCCCTAACGTCTGCACCGACAGGAGGGCCGCTAGAGAAACCCCTAACGTCTGCACCGACAGGAGGGCCGCTAGAGAAACCCCTAACGTCTGCACCGACAGGAGGGCCGCTAGAGAAACCCCTAACGTCTGCAATCGCCGACAGGAGGGCCGCTAGAGAAACCCCTAACGTCTGCACCTACAGGAGGGCCGCTAGAGAAACCCCTAACGTCTGCACCGACAGGAGGCCGCTAGAGAGACCCCTAACGTCTGCACCGACAGGAGGGCCGCTAGAGAAACCCCTAACGTCTGCACCGACAGGAGGGCCGCTAGAGAACCTAACGTCTGCACCGACAGGAGGGCCGCTAGAGAAACCCCTAACGTCTGCACCGACAGGAGGGCCGCTAGAGAGACCCCTAACGTCTGCACCGACGAGGAGGGCCGCTAGAGAAACCCCTAACGTCTGCACCGACAGGAGGGCCGCTAGAGAAACCCCTACGTCTGCACCGACAGGAGGGCCGCTAGAGGAAACCCCTAACGTCTGCACCGACAGGAGGGCCGCTAGAGAAACCCCTAACGTCTGCACCGACAGGAGGGCCGCTAGAGAAACCCCTAACGTCTGCACCGACAGGAGGGCCGCTAGAGAAACCCCTAACGTCTGCACCGACAGGAGGGCCGCTAGAGAGACCCCTAACGTCTGCACCGACAGGAGGGCCGCTAGAGAAACCCCTAACGTCTGCACCGACAGGAGGGCCGCTAGAGAAACCCCTAACGTCTGCACCGACAGGAGGGCCGCTAGAGAAACCCCTAACGTCTGCACCGACAGGAGGGCCGCTAGAGAGACCCCTAACGTCTGCACCGACAGGAGGGCCGCTAGAGAAACCCCTAACGTCTGCACCGACAGGAGGGCCGCTAGAGAGGACCCCTAACGTCTGCACCGACAGGAGGGCCCTAGAGAAACCCCTAACGTCTGCACCGACAGGAGGGCCGCTAGAGAAACCCCTAACGTCTGCACCGACAGGAGGGCCGCTAGAGGACCCGCTAACGTCTGCACAGCGCGACAGGAGGGCCGCTAGAGAGACCCCTAACGTCTGCACCGACAGGAGGGCCGCTAGAGAAACCCCTAACGTCTGCACCTACAGGAGGGCCGATAGAGAAACCCCTAACGTCTGCACGACAGGAGGGCCGCTAGAGAGACCCCTAACGTCTGCACCGACAGGAGGGCCGATAGAGAAACCCCTAACGTCTGCACCGACAGGAGGGCCGCTAGAGTAAGCCCTAACGTCTGCACCGACAGGAGGGCCGATAGAGAAACCCCTAACGTCTGCACTGACAGGAGGGCCGATAGAGAAACCCCTAACGTCTGCACCGACAGGAGGGCCGCTAGAGAGACCCCTAACGTCTGCACCTACAGGAGGGCCGCTAGAGAAACCCCTAACGTCTGCACCGACAGGAGGGCCGCTAGAGAGACCCCTAACGTCTGCACCGACAGGAGGGCCGCTAGAGAGACCCCTAACGTCTGCACCGACAGGAGGGCCGCTAGAGAGGACCCCTAACGTCTGCACCGACAGGAGGGCCGCTAGAGAGACCCCTAACGTCTGCACCTACAGGAGGGCCGATAGAGAAACCCCTAACGTCTGCACCGACAGGAGGGCCGCTAGAGAAACCCCTAACGTCTGCACCGACAGGAGGGCCGCTAGAGAAACCCCTAACGTCTGCACTGACAGGAGGGCCGCTAGAGAAACCCCTAACGTCTGCACCGACAGGAGGGCCGCTAGAGAGACCCCTAACGTCTGCACCTACAGGAGGGCCGCTAGAGAGACCCCTAACGTCTGCACCGACAGGAGGGCCGATAGAGAGACCCCTAACGTCTGCACCGACAGGAGGGCCGATAGAGAGACCCCTAACGTCTGCACCGACAGGAGGCCGACTAGAGAGACCCCTAACGTCTGCACCTACAGGAGGGCCGATAGAGAACCCCTAACGTCTGCACCTACAGGAGGGCCGCTAGAGAAACCCCTAACGTCTGCACCGACAGGAGGGCCGCTAGAAAAACCCCTAACGTCTGCACCGACAGGAGGGCCGCTAGAGAAACCCCTAACGTCTGCACCGACAGGAGGGCCGCTAGAGAACCCCTAACGTCGCACCGACAGGAGGGCCGCTAGAGAAACCCCTAACGTCTGCACCTACAGGAGGGCCGCTAGAGAAACCCCTAACGTCTGCACTGACAGGAGGGCCGGCATAGACCCTAACGTCTGCACCGACAGGAGGGCCGCTAGAGAGACCCCTAACGTCTGCACCGACAGGAGGGCCGCTAGAGAGACCCCTAACGTCTGCACCGACAGGAGGGCCGCTAGAGAAACCCCTAACGTCTGCACCGACAGGAGGGCCGCTAGAGAGACCCCTAACGTCTGCACCGACAGGAGGGCCGCTAGAGATACCCCTAACGTCTGCACTGACAGGAGGGCCGATAGAGAACCCCTAACGTCTGCACCTACAGGAGGGCCGCTAGAGAGACCCCTAACGTCTGCACCGACAGGAGGGCCGCTAGAGAGACCCCTAACGTCTGCACCGACAGGAGGGCCGCTAGAGAGACCCCTAACGTCTGCACCGACAGGAGGGCCGCTAGAGAAACCCCTAACGTCTGCACCGACAGGAGGGCCGCCCTAGAGAAACCCTAACCGTCTGCACCGACAGGAGGGCCGCTAGAGAAACCCCTAACGTCTGCACCGACAGGAGGGCCGATAGAGATACCCCTAACGTCTGCACTACAGGAGGGCCGCTAGAAGACCCCTTAACGTCTGCACCGACAGGAGGGCCGATAGAGATACCCCTAACGTCTGCACCTACAGGAGGGCCGCTAGAGAAACCCCTAACGTCTGCACCGACAGGAGGGCCGATAGAGAAACCCCTAACGTCTGCACCGACAGGAGGGCCGCTAGAGAAACCCCTAACGTCTGCACCTTACAGGAGCCGCTAGAGAAACCCTACGTCTGCACCGACAGGAGGGCCGCTAGAGAAACCCCTAACGTCTGCACCTACAGGAGGGCCGATAGAGAAACCCCTAACGTCTGCACCTACAGGAGGGCCGATAGAGAAACCCCTAACGTCTGCACCTACAGGAGGGCCGATAGAGAAACCCCTAACGTCTGCACCGACAGGAGGGCCGCTAGAGAGACCCCTAACGTCGCTAGAGAAACCCCTAACGTCTGCACTGACAGGAGGGCCGATAGAGAAACCCCTAACGTCTGCACCTACAGGAGGGCCGCTAGAGAGACCCCTAACGTCTGCACCGACAGGAGGGCCGCTAGAGAACCCCTAACGTCTGCACCGACAGGAGGGCCGCTAGAGAAACCCCTAACGTCTGCACCGACAGGAGGGCCGCTAGAGAGACCCCTAACGTCTGCACCCAGACAGGAGGGCCGCTAGAGAATACCCTAACGTCTGCACCGACAGGAGGGCCGCTAGAGAAACCCCTAACGTCTGCACCGACAGGAGGGCCGCTAGAGATACCCCCTAACGTCTGCACCGACAGGAGGGCCGCTAGAGAAACCCCTAACGTCTGCACCGACAGGAGGGCCGCTAGAGAAACCCCTAACGTCTGCACTGACAGGAGGAGGCCGCTAGAGAAACCCCTAACGTCTGCACCGACAGGAGGGCCGCTAGAGAAACCCCTAACGTCTGCACCGACAGGAGGGCCGCTAGAGAGACCCCTAACGTCTGCACCGACAGGAGGGCCGCTAGAGAGACCCCTAACGTCTGCACCGACAGGAGGGCGATATAGAGAGACCCCTAACGTCTGCACCTACAGGAGGGCCGCTAGAGAAACCCCTAACGTCTGCACCGACAGGAGGGCCGCTAGAGAAACCCCTAACGTCTGCACCGACAGGAGGGCCGCTAGAGAAACCCCTAACGTCTGCACCGACAGGAGGGCCGCTAGTAGAACCCTAACGTCTGCACCGACAGGAGGGCCGCTAGAGAAACCCCTAACGTCTGCACCGACAGGAGGGCCGATAGAGAAACCCCTAACGTCTGCACCGACAGGAGGGCCGCTAGAGACCCCTAACGTCTGCACCGACAGGAGGGCCGATAGAGAAACCCTAAACGTCTGCACCGACAGGAGGGCCGCCTAGAGAACCCCTAACGTCTGCACCGACAGGAGGGCCGCTAGAGAAACCCCTAACGTCTGCACCGACAGGAGGGCCGCTAGAGAAACCCCCTAACGTCTGCACCGACAGGAGGGCCGCTAGAGAAACCCCTAACGTCTGCACCGACAGGAGGGCCGCTAGAGAAACCCCTAACGTCTGCACCGACAGGAGGGCCGCTAGAGAAACCCCTAACGTCTGCACCGACAGGAGGGCCGCTAGAGAGACCCCTAACGTCTGCACCGACAGGAGGGCCGCTAGAGAAACCCCTAACGTCTGCACCGACAGGAGGGCCGCTAGAGAACCCCTAACGTCTGCACCGACAGGAGGGCCGCTAGAGAAACCCCTAACGTCTGCACCTACAGGAGGGCATAGAGAAACCCCTAACGTCTGCACCTACAGGAGGGCCGCTAGAGAGACCCCTAACGTCTGCACCTACAGGAGGGCCGCTAGAGAGAACCCCTAACGTCTGCACCGACAGGAGGGCCGCTAGAGAACCCCTAACGTCTGCACCTACAGGAGGGCCGCTAGAGAAACCCCTAACGTCTGCACCGACAGGAGGGCCGCTAGAGAAACCCCTAACTCTGCACCGACAGGAGGGCCGCTAGAGAAACCCCTAACGTCTGCACCGACAGGAGGGCCGCTAGAGAGACCCCTAACGTCTGCACCGACAGGAGGCCGCTAGAGAGACCCCTAACGTCTGCACCGACAGGAGGGCCGCTAGAGACTAGAGAAACCCCTAACGTCTGCACCGACAGGAGGGCCGCTAGAGAACCCCTAACGTCTGCACCGACAGGAGGGCCGCTAGAGAAACCCCTAACGTCTGCACCGACAGGAGGGCCGCTAGAGAAACCCCTAACGTCTGCACCGACAGGAGGGCCGCTAGAGAAACCCCTAACGTCTGCACCGACAGGAGGGCCGATAGAGAAACCCCTAACGTCTGCACCGACAGGAGGGCCGATAGAAAACCCCTAACGTCTGCACCGACAGGAGGGCCAATAGAGAAACCCCTAACATCTGCACCGACAGGAGGGCCGCTAGAGAGACCCCTAACGTCTGCACCGACAGGAGGGCCGCTAGAGAACCCCTAACGTCTGCACCGACAGGAGGGCCGCAGAAGAACCCCTAACGTCTGCACCTACAGGAGGGCCGCTAGAGAAACCCCTAACGTCTGCACCGACAGGAGGGCCGCTAGAGAAACCCCTAACGTCTGCACCGACAGGAGGGCCGCTAGAGAAACCCCTAACGTCTGCACTGACAGGAGGGCCGATAGAGAAACCCCTAACGTCTGCACTGACAGGAGGGCCGATAGAGAAACCCCTAACATCTGCACCGACAGGAGGGCCGCTAGAGAACCCCTAACGTCTGCACCTACAGGAGGGCCGCTAGAGAGACCCCTAACGTCTGCACCGACCAGGCAAGCGGTCGCTGCAGGAGGGCCGCTAGAGAGACCCCTAACGTCTGCACCGACAGGAGGGCCGCTAGAGAAACCCCTAACGTCTGCACCTACAGGAGGGCCGAATAGAGAAACCCCTAACGTCTGCACCGACAGGAGGGCCGCTAAAGATACCCCTAACGTCTGCAGACAGGAGGGCCGCTAGAGAAACCCCTAACGTCTGCACCGACAGGAGGCGGCCGGCTAGAGAAACCCCTAACGTCTGCACCGACAGGAGGGCCGCTAGAGAGACCCCTAACGTCTGCACCTACAGGAGGGCCGCTAGCAGAGAACCCCTAACGTCTGCACCGACAGGAGGGCCGCTAGAAGACCCCTAACGTCTGCACCGACAGGAGGGCCGATAGAGAGACCCCTAACGTCTGCACCGACAGGAGGGCCGATAGAGAGACCCCTAACGTCTGCACCTACAGGAGGGCCGATAGAGAGACCCCTAACGTCTGCACCTACAGGAGGGCCGCTAGAGATACCCCTAACGTCTGCACCGACAGGAGGGCCGCTAGAGATACCCCTAACGTCTGCACCGACAGGAGGGCCGCTAGAGATACCCCTAACGTCTGCACCGACAGGAGGGCCGCTAGAGAAACCCCTAACGTCTGCACCGACAGGAGGGCCGCTAGAGAAACCCCCTAACGTCTGCACCGACAGGAGGGCCGCTAGAGAAACCCCTAACGTCTGCACCGACAGGAGGGCCGCTAGAAAACCCCTAACGTCACTGCACCGACAGGAGGGCCGCTAGAGAAACCCCTAACGTCTGCACCGGAGGGCCGCTAGAGAAACCCCTAACGTCTGCACCGACAGGAGGGCCGAGAGAGAGACCCCTAACGTCTGCACCTACAGGAGGGCCGCTAGAAAAACCCCTAACGTCTGCACCGACAGGAGGGCCGCTAGAGAGACCCCTAACGTCTGCACCGACAGGAGGGCCGCTAGAGAAACCCCTAACGTCTGCACCGACAGGAGGGCCGCTAGAGAAACCCCTAACGTCTGCACCGACAGGAGGGCCGCTAGAGAAACCCCTAACGTCTGCACCGACAGGAGGGCCGCTAGAGAAACCCCTAACGTCTGCACCGACAGGAGGGCCGCTAGAGAAAAGGATATTAGAAGTCATTCGTGTCATAGGATATAGTGCAAGTAAAAGAGACAGTAGAACACAGGTACTTACCATACAGGTAGGTGAGGGCACATATTAACTCAGCACTGCCATCTAGTGACTGCTCAGTGTATCACACAAACTGAACCATAGCAAAACCAGTCCCAGTAGTGGGCCCCAGTACATAGCACAACAGGGTAAAGTACAGGGAGTAACAAGCACAGATGTAAAGGTGAATCCGGCAGAGGGGGGCCCATAGGCACCCCCATAGCGCAGAGCCATCTGTGTATGTAATTAACAGGCAATAGACAACCTGCCCCCATCTCCACTTAACCCTTTATATCCGAGGCCTGAATACTGCCCTAATCAGGAGCTGATACATGTACCCAGATCCAAAGGGGAACAAAGATGGCACAAGTGGTGCCTATACCTACTGCCCCAGTCTTGCACTTCCATGCACAGCCCATCATCCGTCCTGCACTCCCCACAGGCTTGTATTGTATGAATTACTCAATCTTCTAGCAGCACCATAAAAGCACTGCTCAGAATCCATAACACTGTTACAGCACTGAGGAACCCCATACCCATATACAAAACTGGATTCTCAGTGCTTCCTGCTCCTGGGCTGCTCTCTTTCCCATGGTCAGGCAGGAAACCCCCCCCCCCCCCCCCCCCTGGGTAAGTGAATCCAATCTCCCCCCAGTACTTACCCAGGTACAGAGCTCTGATTCTCTGTACTTCCTGCTCCTGGGCTGCTCTCTTTCCCATGGTCAGGCAGGAACCTCCCCCTGGGTAAGTGAATCCAATCTCCCCCCCCCCAGTACTTACCCAGGTACAGAGCTCTGATTCTCTGTACTTCCTGCTCCTGGGCTGCTCTCTTTCCCATGGTCAGGCAGGAACCTCCCCCTGGGTAAGTGAATCCAATCTCCCCCCTACTTACCCAGGTACAGAGCTCTGATTCTCTGTACTTCCTGCTCCTGGGCTGCTCTCTTTCCCATGGTCAGGCAGGAACCCCACCCTGGGTAAGTGAATCCAATCTCCCCCCCAGTACTTACCCAGGTACAGAGCTCTGATTCTCTGTACTTCCTGCTCCTGGGCTGCTCTCTTTCCCATGGTCAGGCAGGAACCTCCCCCCGGGTAAGTGAATCCAATCTCCCCCCAGTACTTACCCAGGTACAGAGCTCTGATTCTCTGTACTTCCTGCTCCTGGGCTGCTCTCTTTCCCATGGTCAGGCAGGGGGCAGTTCATGGGGATGAGGGAAAGCACCATACCCCTGAGAGTTCAGATGTATTACAGTGTAAGGCCTGTATTAGAGTCTATACACATAGAGACTACACAGCCAGCAGTTCTATAAAATGAAGCCATGTCATTGTGCCTGTCCCCGTGGGTGCCATTAATGGATGGGTGCCACCCTACATGTGACCAGGGTTAAAGCAGAGAAACCTGACAGAAAGAGGCACAATTTATTATAGAAACACACAACATGTAATTACTGGCAGAATGTTTAGCACTAAACTGTGTGACAATTTATTATTTACAAAAGGATTGTTAGCCAATAAATCTGGATGCAATGCTATTGGGGCTCAGTGGGGCTAAGCATAGCAGCACCCTATAAATCATTCTGTCCTTGGGTGCCGAGTGTGAAAGCCGGGCTCAGTGGGGCTAGGCATAGCAGCACCCTATAAATCATTCTGTCCTTGGGTGCCGAGTGTGAAAGCCGGGCTCAGTGGGGCTAGGCATAGCATCACCCTATAAATCAGTCAGTCCTTGGGTGCCGAGTGTGATAGCCGGGCTCAGTGGGGCTAAGCATAGCAGCACCCTATAAATCATTCTGTCCTTGGGTGCCGAGTGTGAAAGCCGGGCTCAGTGGGGCTAGGCATAGCAGCACCCTATAAATCAGTCAGTCCTTGGGTGCCGAGTGTGATAGCCGGGCTCAGTGGGGCTAGGCATAGCAGCACCCTATAAATCATTCTGTCCTTGGGTGCCGTGTGTGGAAGCCAGGCTCAGTGGGGCTAGGCATAGCAGCACCCTATAAATCAGTCAGTCCTTGGGTGCCGAGTGTGAAAGCCGGGCTCAGTGGGGCTAGGCATAGCAGCACCCTATAAATCATTCAGTCCTTGGGTGCCGAGTGTGAAAGCCGGGCTCAGTGGGGCTAGGCATAGCAGCACCCTATAAATCATCCTGTCCTTGGGTGCCGAGCCGGGCTCAGTGGGGCTAGGCATAGCAGCACCCTATAAATCATTCTGTCCTTGGGTGCCGAGTGTGAAAGCCGGGCTCAGTGGGGCTAGGCATAGCAGCACCCTATAAATCATTCTGTCCTTGGGTGCCGAGTGTGAAAGCCGGGCTCAGTGGGGCTAGGCATAGCAGCACCCTATAAATCATTCTGTCCTTGGGTGCCGAGTGTGAAAGCCGGGCTCAGTGGGGCTAAGCATAGCAGCACCCTATAAAATCATTCTGTCCTTGGGTGCCGAGTGTGAAAGCCGGGCTCAGTGGGGCTAGGCATAGCAGCACCCTATAAATCATTCTGTCCTTGGGTGCCGTGTGTGGAAGCCAGGCTCAGTGGGCTAGGCATAGCAGCACCCTATAAATCAGTCAGTCCTTGGGTGCCGAGTGTGAAAGCCGGGCTCAGTGGGGCTAGGCATAGCAGCACCCTATAAATCATTCAGTCCTTGGGTGCCGAGTGTGAAAGCCGCGGCTCAGTGGGGCTAGGCATAGCAGCACCCTATAAATCATCCTGTCCTGGGTGCCGAGTGTGATAGCCGGGCTCAGTGGCTAGGCATAGCAGCACCCTATAAATCATTCAGTCCTTGGGTGCTGAGTGTGAAAGCCGGGCTCAGTGGGGCTAGGCATAGCAGCACCCTATAAATCATTCAGTCCTTGGTGCCGAGTGTGAAAGCCGGGCTCAGTGGGGCTAGGCATAGCAGCACCCTATAAATCATTCAGTCCTTGGGTGCCGAGTGTGAAAGCCAGGCTCAGTGGGGCTAGGCATAGCAGCACCCTATAAATCATTCTGTCCTTGGGTGCCGAGTGTGAAAGCCGGGCTCAGTGGGGCTAGGCATAGCAGCACCCTATAAATCATTCAGTCCTTGGGTGCCGAGTGTGAAAGCCGGGCTCAGTGGGGCTAGGCATAGCAGCACCCTATAAATCATTCTGTCCTTGGGTGCCGAGTGTGAAAGCCGGGCTCAGTGGGGCTAAATGTTAGGCACCCCCAGTGATTATCTTACCCCCCTGCCTGTGCTCCTATTAGCAGAAAATCCCCCTAGCTGGGGTACAAGCAGTTGAGTGTAGGGATGCACCAAATCCACTTTTTTGGATTCGGCCGAACCCTTGAATCCATCGTTACAAATTGACCGAATACCGAAACGATTCTGAATCCTATGCTATTAGCATATGCTAATTGGGTTTTGGAAGGGTTAAATGATCAACTTCCGAGTTTACGTGACAAGAAGTCACGCGATGTTTAGGGTTTGGTTCGGCCAGAAGTGCGGAATCTGCGGAAAGAGGCTGAATCCCAAACAGATCCTGGATTGGGTGCATCCCTCGTGCAACGACCCCCTTCCTTCATTCTCCTTTCGCAAAAAAAAAAGTGCAGCTTTTGACTCTAGTGCACAAGCGCAGCCGGCACACGGGTCGCTCCCCCGCATGTACCCCAGGCCGGGGCAGTTTCTTGCTAGCAGGAGCACCAGCCCGGGGTATCAGGTAAATCTGGGCACACCCTAAGGGGAATGCTAGTTGTATTTATGGCAAAGAAAGTTCACCCAGCACACCCTTACCTCCTCCAACAATTCTTACTCGGTGCCCAGCACACCCTTACCTCCTCCAACAATTCTTACTCGGTGCCCAGCACACCCTTACCTCCTCCAACAATTCTTACTCGGTGCCCAGCACACCCTTACCTCCTCCAACAATTCTTACTCGGTGCCCAGCACACCCTTACCCTCCTCCAACAATTCTTACTCGGTGCCCAGCACACCCTTACCTTCTCCAACAATTCTTACTCGGTGCCCAGCCAACAATTCTTACTCTGTGCCCAGCACACCCTTACCTTCTCCAACAATTCTTACTCGGTGCCCAGCACACCCTTACCTCCTCCAACAATTCTTACTCGGTGCCCAGCACACCCTTACCTCCTCCAACAATTCTTACTCGGTGCCCAGCACACCCTTACCTCCTCCAACAATTCTTACTCAGTGCCCAGCACACCCTTACCTTCTCCAACAATTCTTACTCGGAGCCCAGCACACCTTACCTCCTCCAACAATTCTTACTCGGTGCCCAGCACACCCTTACCTTCTCCAACAATTCTTACTCGGTGCCCAGCACACCCTTACCTCCTCCAACAATTCTTACTCGGTGCCCAGCACACCCTTACCTTCTCCAACAATTCTTACTCGGTGCCCAGCACACCCTTACCTCCTCCAACAATTCTTACTCGGTGCCCAGCACACCCTTACCTCCTCCAACAATTCTTACTCGGTGCCCAGCACACCCTTACCTCCTCCAACAATTCTTACTCAGTGCCCAGCACACCCTTACCTCCTCCAACAATTCTTACTCGGAGCCCAGCACACCCTTACCTCCTCCAACAATTCTTAAGCACACCCTTACCTCCTCCAACAATTCTTACTCGGTGCCCAGCACACCCTTACCTCCTCCAACAATTCTTACTCGGTGCCCAGCACACCCTTACCTCCTCCAACAATTCTTACTCGACCCAGCACACCCTTACCTCCTCCAACAATTCTTTACTCGGTGCCCAGCACACCCTACCTTCTCCAACCATTCTTACTCGGTGCCCAGCACACCCTTACCTCCTCCAACAATTCTTACTCCGTGCCCAGCACACCCTTACCTCCTCCAACAATTCTTACTCGGTGCCCAGCACAACCCTTACCTCCTCCAACAATTCTTACTCGGTGCCCAGCACACCCTTACCTCCTCCAACAATTCTTACTCGGAGCCCAGCACACCCTTACCTCCTCCAACAATTCTTACTCGGAGCCCAGCACACCCTTACCTCCTCCAACAATTCTTACTCGGTGCCCAGCACACCCTTACCTCCTCCAACAATTCTTACTCGTGCCCAGCACACCCATTACCTTCTCCAACACATTCTTACTCGGTGCCCAGCACACCCTTACCTCCTCCAACAATTCTTACTCGGTGCCCAGCACACCCTTACCTCCTCCAACAATTCTTACTCGGTGCCCCAGCACACCCTTACCTCCTCCAACAATTCTTACTCGGAAGCCAGCACACCCTTACCTCCTCCAACAATTCTTACTCGGTGCCCAGCACACCCTTACCTCCTCCAACAATTCACTCGGTGCCCAGCACACCCTTACCTTCTCCAACAATTCTTACTCGGTGCCCAGCACACCCTTACCTCCTCCAACAATTCTTACCGGAGCCCAGCACACCCTTACCTCCTCCAACAATTCTTACTCGGTGCCCAGCACACCCTTACCTCCTCCAACAATTCTTACTCGGTGCCCAGCACACCCTTACCTTCTCCAACAATTCTTACTCGGTGCCCAGCACACCCTTACCTCCTCCAACAATTCTTACTCGGTGCCCAGCACACCCTTACCTCCTCCAACAATTCTTACTCGGTGCCCAGCACACCCTTACCTCCTCCAACAATTCTTACTCGGTGCCCAGCACACCCTTACCTTCTCCAACAATTCTTACTCGGAGCCCAGCACACCCTTACCTCCTCCAACAATTCTTACTCGGAGCCCAGCACACCCTTACCTCCTCCAACAATTCTTACTCGGTGCCCAGCACACCCTTACCTCCTCCAACAATTCTTACTCGGTGCCCAGCACACCCTTACCTCCTCCAACAATTCTTACTCGGTGCCCAGCACACCCTTACCTCCTCCAACAATTCTTACTCGGTGCCCAGCACACCCTTACCTCCTCCAACAATTCTTACTCGGTGCCCAGCACACCCTTACCTCTCCAACAATTCTTACTCGGTGCCCAGCACACCCTTACCTCCTCCAACAATTCTTACTCGGTGCCCAGCACACCCTTACCTTCTCCAACAATTCTTACTCGGTGCCCAGCACACCCTTACCTCCTCCAACAATTCTTACTCGGTGCCCAGCACACCCTTACCTCCTCCAACAATTCTTACTCGGTGCCCAGCACACCCTTACCTTCTCCAACAATTCTTACTCGGTGCCCAGCACACCCTTACCTCCTCCAACAATTCTTACTCGGTGCCCAGCACACCCTTACCTCCTCCAACACAGCCCAAAGAGTCAGCACTCCCAGCACAAAAATAGTTGCCGGCACAACGAGTGTAATGGGGCTTAGCCCCTGCGTGTTTAGTCAAAAAATAGCAGCTAAACCCCGCTTGCATTACACTCGTTGTGCCGGGCAACTAGTTGTGTTTAATGGCACCACTCTGACTGTATAGGGTGCCCTGGCACAGTCTGAAGTAACAAGGGTCCGGCACGTTTTATTGGGGAAAGGGGTGATGATGAATGGGAGTACACCGTGGTGTTTCTGAGAAGAGTGTGGCGCAAGGAATAAACCCACTGGCAGCGTTCCTGGAGCCTAAAAATAAGCAATATGAATATTGTTAAGTTGCAATATAGTGGCGTTCAGCTTCCCACTAGCAGTAAATGTACACTTAGCCCTTAGTACCACATGGGACAAAAACGCAGGCTAACAATGAGCCCCTACACTGGCACCAGCCCAATACCTTGCCTGCACCGTCTCCACACAGGTACAGTGGCATTTCCAGCCTAATTACCATGGCATATGCCTGTACCTGGGCACAGACAAGGCTTCCAGGGGCAGGGAAGGTACCAGGCTGGTAGCAGCTTAGGGGCAGAGAACCAGCCCTGTGTGGCACTAGCCTAACAGCTTAATTATCTAGCCGTAAGAACTGTCCCTCACCGCTGGTTTTAAGGGAGTTACTGGAGCTTGTGCTCATGTGACCGTGTACATAGGCAACCCCGACAGGCCAATGAAATGAGAGTAATGTAGTGAGGGCATTCTGGGAGACAGAGAAGGATCTGGGAGCAAGGAAGGGGCCCAACAAATTGTACTCACTCATAACATTGCAGCTGGGTTTAGGCAAATCCAGAGGCTTCACTTGATTCATTTTGGTGCAGGAGCTGCTTCCTAGAAATAAAAATGCAATAAAAACCACCGTCCAACAGATGCCTCTAATTTGTGGCAGAATGTTCTGCAGGAACTCGGATTTACCTTCACGTAGAACTGCCCCACAATGCATTAGGCACAAGCGAGCTGTAGGAGGCACAGGACACTGGCACAACCTGATGACCAGGCCCGGACTGGCTATCTGTGGGTTCTGGCAAGTGCCAGAGGGGCTGCAGTGCCATAAACAGTCACTATTTACTGGGCTCATGGGGGGGGGGCAGCTGTTTGGCCCTATGGGTAGTGATGGGTGAAATGTTTTGCCAGGCATGGATTTGCAGCGAATTTCCGCGTTTCGCCGTTGGCGGATTGTTTTGCGAAACGGATGAAAAAATTCCCGCAGAAAACTTTGCTGCACATCCAAAAATTGTCACGGGCGACAAAATAATAGCCATGGGCGACAAAATAATAGCCACGGGCGACAAAATAATAGCCACGGGTGACAAAATAATAGCCACGGGCGACAAAATAATAGCCACGGGTGACAGAAGAATAGTCGCGGGCAACAATTTTTTTGGCGCACAACATTTTCGCCATTTCACGAATTTTTCACCGTTTCAGATTCGCTAATCACTACCTATGGGTACTTAGAATGTCATGGCCATTCTGCTTCCATCATTAGGCCCCCACTGTATATCCCCAGTACCCAGGCCCACCCAGGAATACTAACAGATACATGTAAACTCTCTGGGCAATGTCATTTGGCACACCCCCACCAGGGGCCAATGGGCCAATATTATATTTAATCTATTTGGGTGCGCACCATACCCACCCCCTACAGTGTCTTCTCTCCTTCTGCTTACACCACTCTCCCCACCCATAACTGGGGGGGGGGACAACAGCAGCAAGTACAGTGGAGAGGAAAGAGACCAACAGCAAGGGCACTGCCCAGGGCAGATATGGTTCATGCGCTGGGGGAAATAAGCTGCTCTGAATGGTAACTTGCTAGCCAACAATGCCCAGGACTAGGGAACCATATTGCACCCTCTGTAAGTCACTTACCTTTTCTCTCCTATCTGTCCACCAACTGGTCTAGGCACATCATAAGCATAGTCTGAATCGCTGTCACTTTCTGGGAAGACAGAAGGCCGTTGTGTGAATATGCAGTGTGTAGAAATGCGACAGAGACGCGCAGCTTGGGGGTACGGGGACGCACAGCTTGGCCAATCAAGTGCCAGCATCTGTGCTCCACAGTCTCACTCACAAGTGGCTGTCAGTGTGATCTCAGTTTCATGTCTGTATTTACCTGAATAATCCAGCTGTGCTGTTACCCCTCCATCTGTGGGATAAAGAGGCTGAGTTGTTACCCCTCCATCTGTGGGATAAAGAGGCTGAGTTGTTACCCCTCCATCTGTGGGATAAAGAGGCTGAGTTGTTACCCCTCCATCTGTGGGATAAAGAGGCTGAGTTGTTACCCCTCCATCTGTGGATAAAGAGGCTGAGTTGTTACCCCTCCATCTGTGGATAAAGAGGCTGAGTTGTTACCCCTCCATCTGTGGGATAAAGAGGCTGAGTTGTTTACCCCTCCATCTGTGGGATAAAGAGGCTGAGTTGTTACCCCTCCATCTGTGGGATAAAGAGGCTGAGTTGTTACCCCTCCATCTGTGGGATAAAGAGGCTGAGTTGTTACCCCTCCATCTGTGGGATAAAGAGGCTGAGTTGTTACCCCTCCATCTGTGGGATAAAGAGGCTGAGTTGTTACCCCTCCATCTGTGGGATAAAGAGGCTGAGTTGTTACCCCTCCATCTGTGGGATAAAGAGGCTGAGTTGTTACCCCTCCATCTGTGGGATAAAGAGGCTGAGTTGTTACCCCTCCATCTGTGGGATGAGAAGGCTGCGTTGTTACCCCTCCATCTGTGGGATGAGAAGGCTGCGTTGTTACCCCTCCATCTGTGGGATAAGAAGGCTGCATTGTTACCCCTCCATCTGTGGATAAGAAGCTGTGTTGTTACCCCTACATCTGTGGGATAAAGAGGCTGAGTTGTTACCCCTACATCTGTGGGATGAGAAGGCTGCATTGTACCCCCTCCATCTGTGGGATAAAGAGGCTGCGTTGTTACCCCTCCATCTGTGGGATAAAGAGGCTGCGTTGTTACCCCTCCATCTGTGGGATAAAGAGGCTGCATTGTTTACCCCTCCATCTGTGGGATAAGAAGGCTGCATTGTTACCCCTCCATCTGTGGGATAAAAGGCTGCGTTGTTACCCCTACATCTGTGGGATAAAGAGGCTGAGTTGTTACCCCTCCATCTGTGGGATAAAGAGGCTGCGTTGTTACCCCTCCATCTGTGGGATAAAGAGGCTGCATTGTTACCCCTCCATCTGTGGGATAAGAAGGCTGCATTGTTACCCCTCCATCTGTGGGATAAGAAGGCTGCATTGTTACCCCTCCATCTGTGGGATAAGAAGGCTGCATTGTTACCCCTCCATCTGTGGGATAAGAAGGCTGCATTGTTACCCCTCCATCTGTGGGATAAGAAGGCTGCATTGTTACCCCTCCATCTGTGGGATAAGAAGGCTTCAAGTAGGTTCCCCTGTGATCGCAGGGAATAAATGTCTGTTCTATGTTAAAGGCATCTCTGCATGCAAGGGCAGAAGGAAGAGGCACATTGCAGTAAAATGGAGGATGGGGCAGCTGTACGTTACGGATATCAGTAGAGGGAGGCAACGGTGCATTATTACATGAGTCCCTGGTGTTAATGAATTGCCCACCCTTATCAGCAGAATGAAGGAGCAGTGGGGTTTCATCTAAGTGGCCAAAGACGTGGTCACACGGGGGGCTGTCCGGGCGCAATTCCTCCTCTAGTCCCTCACCAGATGCCGAACTTGCTCTTTCCAACAAGCGGGGGATGTCGTACCTGCAGGAAACAGAGGATCATGGGAAGCGCTTATAACTAAATCTGCCGCATATCCTTCATAGTGGTGGTTCATTTGGGGGCCCAAAGCAGTGGAGGGGGCCAATTAGAGCAGTACTGGAGGGTGGGTGTTTATGTACATATACCAAGGAATACCTGAGAGTGAATAATACCACCATGTTTATATGTCACCATGATGCACATGTTTAATGGCAAATCAGGGACTTATCCCAAAAAGCCTGACTCCTCCCTCTCATGGCTCAGCCCTCCCACTCACACTAACAGGCAGGTACAAACTGGCAACCTGTGGCTTCTGCCAAATTCTGCCATAGGCAGTCACTATTTATTGACTCTGTAGGAGAGCGGTTTGGACCTTTGAGTCCTTGAAATACCAGAACCTACTTTGAATCCCACTTCCGACCAGCCCTTAGGAACTAATTTGCACTGACGCGGCACATAAACACTAAATAAATACCGAATGTCCGACAGATACACACGTGCAGATAGAAAAATACACAGCAAAGACGCTGTTATGGCAAGTGAGTTGGGCAAGGGAACACTGGCTACCGACTCCTACCATGTGCAAGAGGAAAGATGTCTGCCCGGCCCCGGTAACTGCATCGACTTCCACAGAAACTCCATCCACACGTCTCGCAAATCAGCTGTGTCTGCCGCCTGGTGACAGAGGGGGAAAGCTTGGGTGAATGGAAGCAGCTACACTGGTGCCACAAGCTATTGGGCCGGGAGTTGCACCTAAACAAAATCAGCTTGGGCATCAGAGGTGCTTAGGGGTATCCTGAACAAGTAGCACTGATACACCCCATGCACTATGGAGTTCTACAGAAAGTTGCACCCAGAGGTCTGTACCAGGCCTTCAGAACCAAGGGACAGAGGTCTTACCTAGGTCTGTACCAGGCCTTCAGAACCAAGGGACAGAGGTCTTACCTAGGTCTGTACCAGGCCTTCAGAACCAAGGGACAGAGGTCTTACCTAGGTCTGTACCAGGTCTTCAGAACCAAGGGACAGAGGTCTTACCCTAGGTCTGTACCCAGTCTTCAGAACCAAGGGACAGAGGTCTTACCTAGGTCTGTACCAGGTCTTCAGAACCAAGGGACAGAGGTCTTACCTAGGTCTGTACCAGGCCTTCAGAACCAAGGGACAGAGGTCTTACCTAGGTCTGTACCAGGTCTTCAGAACCAAGGGACAGAGGTCTTACCTAGGTCTGTACCAGGCCTTCAGAACCAAGGGACAGAGGTCTTACCTAGGTCTGTACCAGGTCTTCAGAACCAAGGGACAGAGGTCTTACCTAGGTCTGTACCAGGGCTTCAGAACCAAGGGACAGAGGTCTTTCCTAGGTCTGTACCAGGTCTTCAGAACCAAGGGACAGAGGTCTTTCCTAGGTCTGTACCAGGTCTTCAGAACCAAGGGACAGAGGTCTTTCCTAGGTCTGTACCAGGTCTTCAGAACCAAGGGACAGAGGTCTTTCCTAGGTCTGTACCAGGTCTTCAGAACCAAGGGACAGAGGTCTTTCCTAGGTCTGTACCAGGTCTTCAGAACCAAGGACTGAGGTCTTTCCTAGGTCTGTACCAGGTCTTCAGAACCAAGG
This sequence comes from Xenopus tropicalis, assembly GCF_000004195.4. Classification (NCBI taxonomy): domain Eukaryota; kingdom Metazoa; phylum Chordata; class Amphibia; order Anura; family Pipidae; genus Xenopus; species Xenopus tropicalis. The sequence goes on from NC_030686.2 coordinate 51,827,144, forward strand.
GACAGAGGTCTTTCCTAGGTCTGTACCAGGCCTTCAGAACCAAGGGACAGAGGTCTTTCCTAGGTCTGTACCCAGCCTTCAGAACCAAGGGACTGAGGTCTTTCCTAGGTCTGTACCAGGTCTTCAGAACCAAGGGACAGAGGTCTTTCCTAGGTCTGTACCAGGTCTTCAGAACCAAGGGACAGAGGTCTTTCCTAGGTCTGTACCAGGTCTTCAGAACCAAGGGACAGAGGTCTTTCCTAGGTCTGCCATCAGAACCAAAGGACCAACTCACCAGAATTTTCCTTTTCCCATTTTTCATGACAATCTCGAAAGGATATTCCACATCTGTGACTGAGACTTTCCGTACAGACTGCACCTGTGGGGAAACGCAGAGAGCGTTCCATTGGTTCCTTCCTTATCACAAAGGACAGGGCTAGTCACAAGGTAACAAGTTGCTGCTTTAGGGGGGCAGCTATTATTTCATAATGAAGAGAATGTAGGGAGAATTAACCTAAATTGTCATTATTAAGCGCTGTAAAGCCCAATATCAATCAGAACCTGGTAAATGCACAGCCCCTGCCCAACAACTAGAGAGCCACAGGCGCCCAGACCTTGGCCGGAGCCCTATTAGTATGGCACTAGTATGGCACAGTGTCCCACAGGGAAGCAATGTTCTGTAGTTGGAGGGTTGCTGCTTTTTTCCATTCTCCCTGTATCTCCACTTGCTTAGAGTGACCCCGTATTATAAAGTGGGGAACCCAGGAAGCCCATCCCACCAGTGTGCATAGTACTTACTCTGCCCATGTAATACTGGCCTCGCAGGCATGACTGGGAAAGAAACAAAGCCATCAGATCCATTCAGTGCTACAGAAGGACATACATACTAATGGGTTTAACAAAATGCATGTAATATACAGGTATAGAATCTGTTATCTGGAAATGGAGGGGAGGGAGGAGAGACTGGCACACAGGGAGTGAGGGGAGACTGGCACACAGGGAGTGAGGGGAGACTGGCACACAGGGAGTGAGGGGAGACTGGCACACAGGGAGTGAGGGGAGACTGGCACACAGGGAGTGAGGGGAGACTGGCACACAGGGAGTGAGGGGAGACTGGCACACAGGGAGTGAGGGGAGACTGGCACACAGGGAGTGAGCTGGCACACAGGGCGTGAGGGGAGGGAGGAGAGACTGGCACACAGGGAGTGAGGGGAGACTGGCACACAGGGAGTGAGGGGAGGGAGGAGAGACTGGCACACAGGGAGTGAGGGGAGACTGGCACACAGGGAGTGAGGGAGGGAGAGAGACTGGCACACAGGGAGTGAGGGAGACTGGCACACAGGGAGTGAGGGGAGGGAGAAGAGACTGGCACACCAGGCGTGAGGGGAAGGAGGAGAGACTGGCACACAGGGATTGAGGGGAGACTGGCACACAGGGAGTGAGGGGAGGGAGAAGACTGGCACACAGGGCGTGAGGAGAGAACTGCACACAGGGAGTGTAGGGGAGAGGAGAGACTGGCACACAGGGAGTGAGGGGAGGGAGGAGAGACTGGCACACAGGGAGTGAGGGGCTAGGGAGTGAGGGAGAGAGAGACTGGCACACAGGGAGTGAGAGGGAGGAGAGACTGGCACACAGGAGTGAGGGAAGAGGAGAGAGACTGGCACACAGGGAGTGAGGGAGGGAGGAGAGACTGGCACACAGGAGTGAGGGGAGGGAGGAGAGACTGGCTCACAGGAAGGGAGGGAGGAGAGACTGGCACACAGGGAGTGAGGGGAGGAGGAGAGACTGGCACACAGGGAGTGAGGGGAGGGAGAGAGGACTGGCACACAGGGAGTGAGGGGAGGAGGAGAGACTGGCACACAGGGAGTGAGGGGAGGGAGGAGAGACTGGCACACAGGATTGAGGGAGACTGGCACACAGGGAGTGAGGGGAGGGAGGAGAGACTGGCACACAGGGAGTGAGGGGAGGGAGGAGAGACTGGCACACAGGGAGTGAGGGGAGGGAGGAGAGACTGGCACACAGGGAGTGAGGGGAGGGAGGAGAGACTGGCACACAGGGAGTGAGGGGAGGGAGGAGAGACTGTACATGATACTTTATGTGCCTATAAGCACTGGGCACTTCCTTCATGCCCCTATAAGCACTGGGCACTTACTTCATGCCCCTATAAGCACTGGGCACTTCCTTCATGCCCCTATAAGCACTGGGCACTTCCTTCATGCCCCTATAAGCACTGGCACTTCCTTCATGCCCCTATAAGCACTGGGCACTTCCTTCATGCCCCTATAAGCACTGGGCACTTCCTTCATGCCCCTATAAGCACTGGGCACTTCCTTCATGCCCCTATAAGCACTGGGCACTTACTTCATGCCCCTATAAGCACTGGGCACTTCCTTCATGCCCCTATAAGCACTGGGCACTTCCTTCATGCCCCTATAAGCACTGGCACTTCCTTCATGCCCCTATAAGCACTGGGCACTTCCTTCATGCCCCTATAAGCACTGGGCACTTACTTCATGCCCCTATAAGCACTGGGCACTTCCTTCATGCCCCTATAAGCACTGGGCACTTCCTTCATGCCCCTATAAGCACTGGGCACTTACTTCATGCCCCTATAAGCACTGGGCACTTACTTCATGCCCCTATAAGCACTGGGCACTTCCTTCATGCCCCTATAAGCACTGGGCACTTCCTTCATGCCCCTATAAGCACTGGGCACTTACTTCATGCCCCTATAAGCACTGGGCACTTACTTCATGCCCCTATAAGCACTGGGCACTTACTTCATGCGCCTCCTGACTGGTATAGAAATACAGAGTGGTATTTTGCAGCTTAAACCAATACTTCGCCCACGTAAATTTCTGTGAAAGAAAAGTGAAAAGGAGAGTTTAGCAGAGAAACCGTGTAACAGCCGCTCGGTGCCCTTTACCCTGCAATATAGGAGGGAAGAAGTTTAATATAGAAACCATCTCGTAACGAAACAGGGGGCAATGTCGGGCCCAACCACGCGCGCCACACAGCAGGGCCCAACCACGCGCCCCACACAGCAGGGCCCAACCACGCGCCCCACACAGCAGGGCCCAACCACGCGCCCCACACAGCAGGCCCAACCACGCGCCCCACACAGCAGGGCCCAACACGCGCCCCACACAGCAGGCCCAACCACGCGCCCCACACAGCAGGCCCACCACGCGCCCCACACAGCAGGCCCAACCACGCGCCCCACACAGCAGGGCCCAACCACGCGCCCCACACAGCAGGGCCCAACCACGCGCCCCACAAGCAGGCCCAACCACGCGCCCCACACAGCAGGGCCCAACCACGCGCCCCACACAGCAGGGCCCAACCACGCGCCCCACACAGCAGGGCCCAACCACGCGCCCCACACAGCAGGGCCCAACCACGCGCCCCACACAGCAGGGCCCAACCACGCGCCCCACACAGCAGGGCCCAACCACGCGCCCCACACAGCAGGGCCCAACCACGCGCCCCACACAGCAGGGCCCAACCACGCGCCCCACACAGCAGGCCCAAACCACGCGCCCCACACAGCAGGGTCAGGAGCAGATCATGAGAAGCAGCGGGAAAGATAGGGGCATCAGAGCAGGAAGTGGCTGAGAAAAAGCGGGGCAGATAGAGGAGAATGGGGCATTTACCAGTTATCTCTATAGGCAGCAGAGGGCAAAGTGTTACACAGGCCTACGAGCCCGGATACAGTGCCCCTGGCACCCGCTGTTTGTATAGTGGCATTGCCAAGCAAATAGGGACATGCCCAGAAGGCTCAGGGAAAATTTAGGAGCTGGGGGCAACCTGGCTACTAGGGGATAATATTGCCTGCTATACCCAGTACCCAGTCACTACTCCCTACAGGAGCCATTACCAATTACTGGTTTCCCTGTGCCCCTGAGTGCAGGGCCCAATACAGACAGGTAATCCCATAGCTGCCCCCCAGGGAGGCACAATGGCAATGCCCTACTTGCCACTCACCCTATAAACAGGAGCCAGAGGTTCTCTTACTGCCCCACACCATGCAACGGGTTAGTCACACAGACAGGAGGGGGCACAGAATAGAGAGCTGTTACACAGATTGCCCAATGGGCCAGCAGCCAGAAACTAGTGTACCAAGGAATGACAAGACGTTAATGCCCTATATACACACAGCTAAAGGGGAGCGCCGTTATTGCGGGGAATAGGCTGCAGCATTTTGGGCCCCAACAGTTTGATAAACTGCACCCCAATAACTTGTTTGAGATTTGCCCCAGGCGTGATTGCTGATACCCCTTCTGGCACCCCAATGGCTTGAGCTCTGGTCCTTCTTGCCACTGCACCACGTGCCAATGCCCACCCTGGTAACGCCAAGTGCCAAATTAAGCAGAGATGTGCCACTGGCTTTGCTCTCACACCCAGCTCCATATAATTAATAATCTCTACATTCTCCGCCCTGCCTGGCACTCAGGGGGCAAACCCTCAATTCACACAGGCGCGGGTAAGCACTGGACTCACAGTTAGGTGAAGACACACTGAGCTACTAGTAGCAGCTACTTTTTCTTGGCTACTAAACACCAGAAAATCCCCTGCGATAGACAATAGTGACAATTGCTGTTGCTAGTAGCTCTGTGTGGCTTCACCCTAAGGGCTGTGACAGACGGAGATTAGTCGCCCGCGACAAACCTCCCCGAAATGCCATCCCATTGGTGAGAATGTAAATCGCCGGGGGATGGCATATGCGCCGCAAAGTCGCGGAGTTTTCTCTCAAGGCAACTTCGCGCAAATCACCGCGTTTCCATCCCACCGGCGATTTACATTCTCACCAATGGATGCATTTCGGGGAGGTTTGTCGCGGGCGACTAATCTCCCCGTCTGTCACAGCCCTAAAACAGAGAGTGCTGATTCATTTACTGATAACTGTCTCTATGTGAGTTTAAGGGCTCTGGCACACGGGGAGATTAGTCGCCCGCGGCAAAACTCCCTGTTCGGCGGCGACTAATCTCCCCGAGTTGCCTTCCCTCTGCCATCCACCGGCGAACATGTAAGTCGCCGGCAGGATGGCAGACGCGCGGCGCAATTTCGTGCAAATCGCAGAAAAACCCTCGCAAGTCTTTTTCGCCAATTTGCGTGAAATCGCGCCGCCGCGTCTGCCATCCCGCCAGCGACTTACATGTTCGTCGGTGGGAAGGCAACTCGGGGAGATTAGTCGCCCGCGAACAGGGAGTTTGCCCGCGGGCGACTAATCTCCCCGTGTACCAGAGCCCTAAAAGAGGCAACTCTCAGCATTGTCTATGGCAGGGGATTTACTGGGCAGGATTAGGTTAAAGAAGGGCCGCACTGAATTCAGACAGTTTAGAGTTAAAATGAGGAACCCACTGTGGGTCTTGGCAGGTGAGGTTTAAAGAAGCGCCGCACTGAATTCAGACAGTTTAGAGTTAAAATGAGGAACCCACTGTGGGTTTGGGCAGGTGAGGGTTAAAAGAAAGGGCCGCACTGAATTCAGACAGTTTAGAGCTTAATGAGAGGAACCCACTGTGGGTTTGGGCAGGATAGGGTTAAAGAAGGGCCGCCACGAATTCAGACAGTTTAGAGTTAAAATGAGGAACCCACTGTGGGTTTGGGCAGGTGAGGGTTAAAGAAGGACAGCAGACCAGTGACTTCAGACAAGAGAGAGTTAACGGCAAGATAAAAGCAGAACCCTATAGGCCGTGCCCAGTACAGTAGAGAATGAGGTTGGTGCCACAGTAAGTGGCACAGACTATGCAGGGTGCCCAGCTAACACCCCATTGGGTCAGCTTGCTCCCCCTCCCTCAGTGCCCCCCAGTTACCATAGTGTCCTTCCTCTTCCTCAGAAGCCCAGTTCTCCCTCACCGACTCCATAAACTGGGGTGCCACAGACTAACTCACCCCCATTGGCTCAGCTTGCTCCCCCTCCCTCCCAGTGCCCCCAGTTACCATAGTGTCCTTCCTCTTCCTCAGAAGCCCAGGTTCTCCCTCACCGACTCCATAACTGGGGTGCCACAGACTAACTGACCCCCATTGGCTCAGCTTGCTCCCCACCCTCAGTGCCCCCAGTGTTACCATAGTGTCCTTCCTCTTCCTCAGAAGCCAGTTCTCCCTCACCGACTCCATAACTGGGGGGCCACAGACTAACTCACCCCCATTGGCTCAGCTTGCTCCCCCACCCTCAGTGCCCCCCAGTTACCATAGTGTCCTTCCTCTTCCTCAGAAGGCCCAGTTCTCCCTCACCGACTCCATAACTGGGGGTGCCACAGACTAACTCACCCCCATTGGCTCAGCTTGCTCCCCCTCCCTCAGTGCCCCCAGTTACCATAGTGTCCTTCCTCTTCCTCAGAAGCCCAGGTTCTCCCTCACCGACTCCATAACTGGGGGTGCCACAGACTAACTCACCCCCATTGGCTCAGCTTGCTCCCCCTCCCTCAGTGCCCCCCAGTTACCATAGTGTCCTTCCTCTTCCTCAGAAGCCCAGGTTCTCCCTCACCGACTCCATAACTGGGGGTGCCACAGACTAACTCACCCCCATTGGCTCAGCTTGCTCCCCCACCCTCAGTGCCCCCCAGTTACCATAGTGTCCTTCCTCTTCCTCAGAGAAGCCCAGGTTCTCCCTCACCGACTCCATAACTGGGGGTGCCACAGACTAACTGACCCCCATTGCTCAGCTTGCTCCCCCACCCTCAGTGCCCCCCAGTTACCATAGTTCCTTCCTCTTCCTCAGAAAGCCGCAGAAGCCCAGGTTCTCCCTCACCGACTCCATAACTGGGGAATGCCCCACAGGTGCCGGAGAAACACTCTCTCCCATAGTTACACAAATACCTTCAACTTCCTCATATGGCTTCCAAGCAAGCTCTCGGCACTGTCCCTTTGTACTCACAGGGGATATTCCCTGCCTGGGAGGAGCTGTCTCTCACTGCCTGCATCTCCTTCCAAACTGAACTGTCACTTTTGGGCGCGACTCTCTGGCACCCTATAGCGCACACACACTCCCAGGCACCCTGTAGCGCACACACACTCCCAGGCACCCTGTAGCGCACACACACACTCCCAGGCACCCTGTAGCGCACACACACACTCCCAGGCACCCTGTAGGCGCCAGCACACACACACACTCCCAGGCACCCTGTAGCCGCACACACACACAACTCCCAGGGCACCCTGTAGCGTGCCACACACACACACTCCCAGGCACCCTGTAGCGCGCACACACACACCACACTCCAGGCACCCTGTAGCGCGCACACACACTCCCAGGCACCCTGTAGCGCACACACACACTCCCAGGCACCCTGTAGCGCACACACACACTCCAGGCACCCTGTAGGGCACACACACACAGCTCCCAGGCACCCTGTAGCGCGCACACACACACACTCCAGGCACCCTGTAGCGTGCACACACACACACTCCCAGGCACCCTGTAGCGCGCACACCACACACACACACTCCCAGGCACCCTGTAGCGCACACACACACTCCCAGGCACCCTGTAGCGCACACACCCACACACTCCCAGGCACCCTGTAGCGCACACACACACTCCCAGGCACCCTGTAGCCACACACACACACTCCCAGGCCCACCTGTAGCCGCACACACACACTCCCAGCACCCTGCTAGCGCACACAAACACACACTCCAGCACCCTGTACGCCACACACACACACACTCCCCAGGCACCCTGTAGCGCACACACACACACTTCCAGGCACCACCTGTAGCGCACACACACACACACTCCCAGGCACCCTGGTAGCGCACACAACACACACACTCCCAGCCACCCTGTAGCGCACACACACACACTCCCAGGGCACCCTGTAGCGCCAACCACACACTCCAGGCACCCATGGTAGCGCACACGCACACGACACTGCCAGGGCACCCTGTAGCCAGCACACATCCCAGGACACCCTGTAGCGCCAACACGCAACACACTCCCAGGCAGCCCTTGTAGCGCACACGCACCACACTCCCAGGCACCCTATAGCGCGCACACACACACACTTGCCAGGGCACCCTGTAGCGCACACACGCTCCCAGGCACCCTGTAGCGCACACGCACACACTCCCAGCACCCTTGTAGCGCACAACACACTCCTAGGCACCCTGTAGCAAAGATTAACAGGGGGGGATAGCTCTTCAGTACAAGTGAGGGAATACAGCGGATAGGAGATAGCCTCAGTACAAGTGAGCGAAACAGGGTAGGGGGGATAGCTCTCCAGTAAAGTGAGGGAATACAGGGGTAGGGAGATAGCTCTCAGTACAAGTGCAGGGAAATACAGGGTAGGGGGAAGCTCTCAGTACAAGTGAGGGAATACAGCGCGTTATGGAGAGGGTAAGCTCTCAGTACAAGTTGAGGAATTACAGGGTAGGGAGATAGCTCTTCAGTACAAGTGAGGAATACAGGGGTATGCGAGATATCTCTCCAGTACAAGTGAGGAATTACAGGCGTATGGAGATAGCTCTCAGTACAAGTGACGGGGAATACAGGGTATGGGAGATAGCTCTCAGTACAAGTGCAGGAATACAGGGCGTATGCGAGATAGCTCTAACAGTACAAGTGAGGGAATACAGGGGTACAGGGGTAGGGAGATAGCTCTCAGTACAATAGGGAGGGTAGAGATAGCAGGGTACAGGGTAGGAGATAAGCTCTCAGTACAAGTGAGGGAAATACAGGGGTTATGGAGGATAGCTCTCAGTACAAGTGAGGGAATAGCAGGTGGTACAGGGGGAGATAGCTCTCAGTACAAGTGGGGGAATACAGGGGTAGGGGGATAGCTCTCAGTACAGTGAAATACAGGGGGGGATAGCTAGTACAGTGAGGGAATACAGGGGTAGGGGAGATAGCTCTCAGTACAAGTGAGGGGGGGTAATAGCAGTACAAGTGAGGGAATACAGGGGTAGGGATAGCTCTCAGTACAAGTGAGGGATACAGGCTAGGGGATAGCTCTCCCAGTACAAAGGTGAGGGAATACAGGGGTAGGGAGATAGCTCTCAGTACAAGTGAGGGAATTACAGGGTACAGGGGAGATAGCTCTCAGTACAAGTGAGGGAATACAGGGGTAGGGGAGATAGCTCTCAGTACAAGTGAGGGAATACAGGGAATACTCTCAGGGTGCAGGGAGGGGATAGCTCTCAGTACAAGTGAGGGAATACAGGGGTAGGGGAGATAACAGCAGGGCCCAACCACGCGCCCCCACAAGCAGGGCCCAACCACGCGCCCCACACAGCAGGGCCCAAACCACGCGCCCCAACCCGCAGGGCCCACAACCAACGCGCCCCACACACAGCGAGGGCCCAAGCCACGCGCCACACATCAGGGCCCAACCACGCGCCCCACACAGCAGGGCCCAACCACGCGCCCCACACAGCAGGGCCCAACCACGCGCCCCACACAGCAGGGCCCAACCACGCGCCCCACACAGCAGGGTCAGGAGCAGATCATGAGAAGCAGCGGGAAAGATAGGGGCATCAGAGCAGGAAGTGGCTGAGAAAAAAGCCGGGCAGATAGAGGAGGAATGGGCATTACCAGTTATCTCTATAGGCAGAGAGGGCAAAGTGTTACACAGGCTACGAAGCCCGGATACAGTGCCCCTGGCACCCGCTGTTTGTATAGTGGCATTGCCAAGCAAATAGGGACATGCCCAGAAGGCTCAGGGAAAATTAGGAGCTGGGGGCAACCTGGCTACTAGGGGATAATATTGCTGCTATACCCAGTACCCAGTCACTACTCCCTACAGGAGCCATTACCATTACTGGTTTCCCTGTGCCCCTGAGTGCAGGGCCCAATACAGACAGTAATCCCATAGCTGCCCCCCAGGGAGGCACAATGGCAATGCCCTACTTGCCACTCACCCTATAACAGGAGCCAGAGGTTCTCTTACTGCCCCACACATGCAACGGGTTAGTCACACAGACAGGAGGGGGCACAGAATAGAAGAGGCTGTTACACAGATTGCCCAATGGGCCAGCAGCCAGAAACTAGTGGTACCAAGGGAATGACAAGACGTTAATGCCTTATATACACACAGCTAAAGGGAGCGCCGTTATTGGGGGGAATAGGCTGCAGCATTTTGGGCCCAACAGTTTGATAAACTGCACCCCAATAACTTGTTTGAGATTTGCCCCAGGGTGATTGCTGATACCCCTTCTGGCACCCAATGGCTTGAGCTTCTGGTCCTTCTGCCACTGCACCACGTGCCAATGCCACCCTGGTAACGCCAAGTGCCAAATTAAGCAGAGATGTGCCACTGGCTTTGCTCTCACACCCAGCTCCATATAATAATAATCTCTACATTCTCCGCCCTGCCTGGCACTCAGGGGGGCAAACCCTCAATTCACACAGGCGCGGGTAAGCACTGGACTCACAGTTAGGGTGAAGACACACTGAGCTACTAGTAGCAGCTACTTTTTCTTGGCTACTAAACACCAGAAAATCCCCTGCGATAGACAATAGTGACAATTGCTGTTGCTAGTAGCTCTGTGTGGCTTCACCCTAAGGGCTGTGACAGACGGGGAGATTAGTCGCCCGCGACAAACCTCCCCGAAATGCCATCCCATTGGTGAGAATGTAAATCGCCGGTGGGATGGCATATGCGCCGCAAAGTCGCGGGAGTTTTCTCTCAAGGCAACTTCGGCAAATCACCGCGTTTGCCATCCCACCGGCGATTTACATTCTCACCAATGGGATGGCATTTCGGGGAGGTTTGTCGCGGGCGACTAATCTCCCCGTCTGTCACAGCCCTAAAACAGAGAGTGCTGATCATTTACTGATAACTGTCTCTATGTGAGTTTAAGGGCTCTGGCACACGGGGGAGATTAGTCGCCCGCGGCAAAACTCCCTGTTCGCGGGCGACTAATCTCCCCGAGTTGCCTTCCCTCTGCCATCCCACCGGCGAACATGTAAGTCGCCGGCAGGATGGCAGACGCGGCGGCGCAATTTCGTGCAAATCGCAGAAAAACCCTCGCAAGTCTTTTTCGCCAATTTGCGTGAAATCGCGCCGCCGCGTCTGCCATCCCGCCAGCGACTTACATGTTCGTCGGTGGGAAGGCAACTCGGGGAGATTAGTCGCCCGCGAACAGGGAGTTTTGCCGCGGGCGACTAATCTCCCCGTGTACCAGAGCCCTAAAAGAGGCAACTCTCAGCATTGTCTATGGCAGGGGATTTACTGGGCAGGATAGGGTTAAAGAAGGGCCGCACTGAATTCAGACAGTTTAGAGTTAAAATGAGGAACCCACTGTGGGTTTGGGCAGGTGAGGGTTAAAGAAGGGCCGCACTGAATTCAGACAGTTTAGAGTTAAAATGAGGAACCCACTGTGGGTTTGGGCAGGTGAGGGTTAAAGAAGGGCCGCACTGAATTCAGACAGTTTAGAGTTAAAATGAGGAACCCACTGTGGGTTTGGGCAGGATAGGGTTAAAGAAGGGCCGCACTGAATTCAGACAGTTTAGAGTTAAAATGAGGAACCCACTGTGGGTTTGGGCAGGTGAGGGTTAAAGAAGGACAGCAGACCAGTGACTTCAGACAAGAGAGAGTTAACGGCAAGATAAAAGGCAGAACCCTATAGGCCGTGCCCAGTACAGTAGAGAATGAGGTTGGTGCCACAGTAAGGTGGCACAGACTATGGCAGGGTGCCCAGCTAACACCCCATTGGGTCAGCTTGCTCCCCCTCCCTCAGTGCCCCCCAGTTACCATAGTGTCCTTCCTCTTCCTCAGAAGCCCAGGTTCTCCCTCACCGACTCCATAACTGGGGGTGCCACAGACTAACTCACCCCCATTGGCTCAGCTTGCTCCCCCTCCCTCAGTGCCCCCCAGTTACCATAGTGTCCTTCCTCTTCCTCAGAAGCCCAGGTTCTCCCTCACCGACTCCATAACTGGGGGTGCCACAGACTAACTGACCCCCATTGGCTCAGCTTGCTCCCCCACCCTCAGTGCCCCCCAGTTACCATAGTGTCCTTCCTCTTCCTCAAGAAGCCCAGGTTGCTCCCTCCACCGACTCATAAATGGCGTGGTTGCCACAGACTAACTCACCCCCATTGGCTCAGCTTGCTCCCCCCACCTCAGTGCCCCCAGTTACCATAGTGTCCTCCTTTCCTCAGAAGCCCGGTCTCCCTCACCGACTCCATAACTGGGGGTGCCACAGACTAACTCACCCCCCATTGCTCAGCTTGCTCCCCTCCTCAGTGCCCCCAGTTACCAATAGTGTCCTTCCTCTTCCTCAGAAGCCCAGGTTCTCCCTCACCGACTCATAACTGGGGGTGCCACAGACTAACTCACGCCATTTGGCTTCAGCTTGCTGCCCCCTCCCTCAGCTGCCCCCAGTTACCATAGTGTCCTTCTCTTCTTCCTCAGAAGCCCAGGTTCTCCCTCACGACTCCATAAACTGGGGGGTGCCACAGACCTAACTCACCCCCATTGGCTCAGCTTGCTCCCGCCCACCTCAGTTGCCCCCCAGTACCAATAGTGTCCTTCCTCTTCCTCAGAAGCCAGGTTCTCCTCACCCGACTCCATAACTGGGGGTGCCACAGACTAACTGACCCCCATTGGCTCAGCTTGCTCCCCCACCCTCAGTGCCCCCCAGTTACCATAGTGTCCTTCCTCTTCCTCAGAAAGCCGCAGAAGCCCAGGTTCTCCCTCACCGACTCCATAACTGGGGGTGCCACAGGTGCCGGAGGAACACTCTCTCCCATAGTTACACAAATACCTTCAACTTCCTCATTGGCTTCCAAGCACTCTCGGCACTGTCCCTTTGTACTCACAGGGGATATTCCCTGCCTGGGAGGAGCTGTCTCTCACTGCCTGCATCTCCTTCCAAACTGAACTGTCACTTTTGGCGCGGACTCTCTGGCACCCTATAGCGCACACACACTCCCAGGCACCCTGTAGCGCACACACACTCCCAGGCACCCTGTAGCGCACACACACACTCCCAGGCACCCTGTAGCGCACTACACACACATCCCACGGCACCCTGTAGGGCACACACACACACTCCCAGGCACCCTGTAAGCGCGCCACACACAACACACTCCCAGGCACCTGTAGCGTGCACACACACACCAGGCTGGCCACACATGCCCACCAGCACCCTTACCACTCCAGGCCGCGAGCCACACACAACGTTACACTCCCAGGACCCTGTAGCGGCACACAATCCGGCTGTCTGTCAGATCACCACACTCCCAGGCCACCTTAGCGCACACCACCACTCAGCACTGAGGCCCACAAAATCCGGCACCCTGTAGCGCGCACACACACACACTCCCAGGCACCCTGTAGCGTGCACACACACACACTCCCAGGCACCCTGTAGCGCGCACACACACACACACACTCCCAGGCACCCTGTAGCGCCCTCGGCACCTGTACGCACACACACTCCCAGGCCACCCTGTAAGCGGCACCACATCCCTCCCGGCACGCCTGTAGCGCACACACACACACTCCCAGGCACCCTGTAGCGCACACACACACTCCCAGGCCACCGCTGAGCGCACACACACACACTCCCGAGGCACCCTGTAGCGCACACACACACAACACTCCCAGGCAACCCTGTAGCGCACCAACCACACACACCCCAGGCACCCCTGAGCGCACACAACGATCCACACACACTCCCACAGGCACCCTGGTAGCGCACACACACACACCTCCGCACAGCCTGTAAGCGCGCACACACACAACTCCCAGGCACCCCGTAGCGCACACACAACTCCCAGGCACCCTGTAGCGCACACGCACACACACTGCCAGGCACCCTGTAGCGCACACACACTCCCAGGCACCCTGTAGCGCACACGCACACACTCCCAGGCACCCTGTAGCGCACACGCACACACTCCCAGGCACCCTATAGCGCGCACACACACACACTGCCAGGCACCCTGTAGCGCACACACACTCCCAGGCACCCTGTAGCGCACACGCACACACTCCCAGGCACCCTGTAGCGCACACACACTCCTAGGCACCCTGTAGCAAGTTACACAGGGGGGGATAGCTCTCAGTACAAGTGAGGGAATACAGGGGTAGGGGAGATAGCTCTCAGTACAAGTGAGGGAATACAGGGGTAGGGGGGATAGCTCTCAGTACAAGTGAGGGAATACAGGGGTAGGGGAGATAGCTCTCAGTACAAGTGAGGGAATACAGGGGTAGGGGGGATAGCTCTCAGTACCAAGTGAGGGAATACAGGGGTATGGGAGATAGCTCTCAGTACAAGTGAGGGAATACAGGGGTAGGGGAGATAGCTCTCAGTACAAGTGAGGAATACAGGGGTATGGAGATAGCTCTCAGTACAAGTGAGGGAATACAGGGGTATGGGAGATAGCTCTCAGTACAAGTGAGGGAATACAGGGGTATGGGAGATAGCTCTCAGTACAAGTGATGGAATACAGGGGTATGGGAGATAGCTCTCAGTACAAGTGAGGGAATACAGGGGTAGGGGAGATAGCTCTCAGTACAAGTGAGGGAATACAGGGGTAGGGGAGATAGCTCTCAGTACAAGTGAGGGAATACAGGGGTAGGGGAGATAGCTCTCAGTACAAGTGAGGGAATACAGGGGTATGGGAGATAGCTCTCAGTACAAGTGAGGGAATACAGGGGTATGGGGATAGCTCTCAGTACAAGTGAGGGAATACAGGGGTAGGGGAGATAGCTCTCAGTACAAGTGAGGGAATACAGGGGTAGGGGAGATAGCTCTCAGTACAAGTGAGGGAATACAGGGGTAGGGAGATAGCTCTCAGTACAAGTGAGGGAATACAGGGGTAGGGGGGATAGCTCTCAGTACAAGTGAGGGAATACAGGGGTAGGGGGGATAGCTCTCAGTACAAGTGAGGGAATACAGGGGTAGGGGGGATAGCTCTCAGTACAAGTGAGGGAATACAGGGGTATGGGGAGATAGCTCTCAGTACAAGTGAGGGAATACAGGGGTAGGGGAGATAGCTCTCAGTACAAGTGAGGGAATACAGGGGTAGGGGAGATAGCTCTCAGTACAAGTGAGGGAATACAGGGGTAGGGGGGATAGCTCTCAGTACAAGTGAGGGAATACAGGGGTATGGGAGATAGCTCTCAGTACAAGTGAGGGAATACAGGGGTAGGGGGGATAGCTCTCAGTACAAGTGAGGGAATACAGGGGTAGGGGGATAGCTCTCAGTACAAGTGAGGGAATACAGGGGTAGGGGGGATAGCTCTCAGTACAAGTGAGGGAATACAGGGGTATGGGAGATAGCTCTCAGTACAAGTGAGGGAATACAGGGGTAGGGGGATAGCTCTCAGTACAAGTGAGGGAATACAGGGGTATGGGGAGATAGCTCTCAGTACAAGTGAGGGAATACAGGGGTAGGGGAGATAGCTCTCAGTACAAGTGAGGGAATACAGGGGTAGGGGGGATAGCTCTCAGTACAAGTGAGGGAATACAGGGGTAGGGGGGATAGCTCTCAGTACAAGTGAGGGAATACAGGGGTAGGGGGGATAGCTCTCAGTACAAGTGAGGGAATACAGGGGTAGGGGGGATAGCTCTCAGTACAAGTGAGGGAATACAGGGGTAGGGGGGATAGCTCTCAGTACAAGTGAGGGAATACAGGGGTATGGGGGATAGCTCTCACTACAAGTGAGGGAATACAGGGGTAGGGGGGATAGCTCTCAGTACAAGTGAGGGAATACAGGGTAGGGGGGATAGCTCTCAGTACAAGTGAGGGAATACAGGGGTAGGGGGGATAGCTCTCAGTACAAGTGAGGAATACAGGGGTAGGGGGGATAGCTCTCAGTACAAGTGAGGGAATACAGGGGTAGGGGGATAGCTCTCAGTACAAGTGAGGGAATACAGGGGTAGGGGGGATAGCTCTCAGTACAAGTGGGGGAATACAGGGGTAGGGGGGATAGCTCTCAGTACAAGTGAGGGAATACAGGGGTAGGGGGGATAGCTCTCAGTACAAGTGAGGGAATACAGGGGTAGGGGGGATAGCTCTCAGTACAAGTGAGGGAATACAGGGGGTAGGGGGGATAGCTCTCAGTACAAGTGAGGGAATACAGGGGTAGGGGAGATAGCTCTCAGTACAAGTGAGGGAATACAGGGGTAGGGAGATAGCTCTCAGTACAAGTGAGGGAATACAGGGGTAGGGGAGATAGCTCTCAGTACAAGTGAGGGAATACAGGGGTAGGGGAGATAGCTCTCAGTACAAGTGAGGGAATACAGGGGTAGGGGAGATAGCTCTCAGTACAAGTGAGGGAATACAGGGGTATGGGAGATAGCTCTCAGTACAAGTGAGGGAATACAGGGGTAGGGGGGATAGCTCTCAGTACAAGTGAGGGAATACAGGGGTAGGGGGGATAGCTCTCAGTACAAGTGAGGGAATACAGGGGTTATGGGAGATAGCTCTCAGTACAAGTGAGGGAATACAGGGGTAGGGGGGATAGCTCTCAGTACAAGTGAGGGAATACAGGGGTAGGGGGGATAGCTCTCAGTACAAGTGGGGGAATACAGGAGTAGGGGGGATAGCTCTCAGTACAAGTGAGGGAATACAGGGGTAGGGGGGATAGCTCTCAGTACAAGTGAGGGAATACAGGGGTAGGGGGGATAGCTCTCAGTACAAGTGAGGGAATACAGGGGTAGGGGGGATAGCTCTCAGTACAAGTGAGGGAATACAGGGGTAGGGGAGATAGCTCTCAGTACAAGTGAGGGAATACAGGGGTAGGGGAGATAGCTCTCAGTACAAGTGAGGGAATACAGGGGTAGGGGAGATAGCTCTCAGTACAAGTGAGGGAATACAGGGGTATGGGAGATAGCTCTCAGTACAAGTGAGGGAATACAGGGGTAGGGGAGATAGCTCTCAGTACAAGTGAGGGAATACAGGGGTAGGGGAGATAGCTCTCAGTACAAGTGAGGGAATACAGGGGTATGGGAGATAGCTCTCAGTACAAGTGAGGGAATACAGGGGTAGGGGGGATAGCTCTCAGTACAAGTGAGGGAATACAGGGGTATGGGAGATAGCTCTCAGTACAAGTGAGGGAATACAGGGGTAGGGGGGATAGCTCTCAGTACAAGTGAGGGAATACAGGGGTAGGGGAGATAGCTCTCAGTACAAGTGAGGGAATACAGGGGTAGGGGAGATAGCTCTCAGTACAAGTGAGGGAATACAGGGGTAGGGGAGATAGCTCTCAGTACAAGTGAGGGAATACAGGGGTAGGGGGGATAGCTCTCAGTACAAGTGAGGGAATACAGGGGTATGGGAGATAGCTCTCAGTACAAGTGAGGGAATACAGGGGTAGGGGGGATAGCTCTCAGTACAAGTGAGGGAATACAGGGGTAGGGGGATAGCTCTCAGTACAAGTGAGGGAATACAGGGGTATGGGGGATAGCTCTCAGTACAAGTGAGGGAATACAGGGGTAGGGGGGATAGCTCTCAGTACAAGTGAGGGAATACAGGGGTAGGGGGATAGCTCTCAGTACAAGTGAGGGAATACAGGGGTAGGGGAGATAGCTCTCAGTACAAGTGAGGGAATACAGGGGTAGGGGGGATAGCTCTCAGTACAAGTGAGGGAATACAGGGGTAGGGAGATAGCTCTCAGTACAAGTGAGGGAATACAGGGGTAGGGGGGATAGCTCTCAGTACAAGTTGCCCCAGGGACTGGTCCGATTGCCATCTTGGAGTCAGGAAGGAATTTTTTCCCCTCTGCGGCAAATTAGAGAGGCTTCAGATGGGGTTTTTTGCCTTCCTCTGGATCAACTAGTAGTTAGGCAGGTTATATATAGGCATTATGGTTGAACGTGATGGACGTATGTCTTTTTTCAACCCAACTTACTATGTATATATCTCTCTATATACTATATATATATCTCTCTATATATACTGTATATATATATCTCTCTCTATATATATACTGTATATATCTCTCTCTATATATACTGTATATATCTCTCTCTATACTATATATTTCTCTCTCTATATATACTGTATATATCTCTATCCACTGGCACCGAGCAGCAGCTTCCCGGCTCGGGGGCTACAGTACCAGCCATCTGGCAGCACCAATCAGATGTTTGGGCTTCAGGTCCCCCATTTGGTCAAGCCTTCTTGCACATAAACTAACTGGCCCTCAGGCTGGGGCCCCCCAAAGATCTACTCCCCCCCAAGGGGAAGTGCCACTGTTTGCTTTATTGGTCATTTCCACCTGCAAATCTGCCCCAAAGCATGCAGGGAACCCCTGGCCAGTACATTCCACCCTCTCCATGGGCAGTTGGAGGTAAAACCCCCAGGGGTATATGCTAGGACCCCCCACCTGCCACAGGATATGCTGCCCCTGTTGTTACCTGCCTACAAACCCCTATGCCCTGCCCTGGGGGCACTTATCAGGGTTACTTGTCACTGGTGGGTAGGCAGGTTCTTTCTAGAAACCATGTGTTTATTAGCTTGCAGTACAGCTACAGGATCCCTTATCTAGAAACCTGTTATCCAGAAAGCTTCAAATGATAGGGAGCCCATCTCCCATAGGGTCCCCTTCAAGCAAGTCATTACAACAAAATGATTCCCTTTTTCTCTGTAATAACAAAACTTCTGTTTTCTGTACTAGATTCCAACTGCGCTGGGTGAATCCATGTCGTTGGCAAAGCAACCCTACTGGTAAGTGGGGAGATCCTAATACCGGAAGCCCCCAGCTCCCACGCATGCTGGATAATGGATCCTGTAGCCGTATTTGGGGGGCAACGTTAGCTGTGACTATAAGCGGCGCCATTGGCTTACAGGCGCAGTCGGCGCGTATACGAAAGCTCCGATTGGGCGCATTACATGGCCGCTGCATTATGCACTACTGAGCCTGCTATGATGCTGGGATTTGGGGGGAAGGGTTACAGTTGCATTGTGGGTTGGGCCCCGGCTGGGGCAGCACTCATGGGATATATCCCCTAACACTCCTCTCTATATTCATGCAGCGGCGCCCGGTGCTTTCCTGGGGCTTTTAGTGCATATTGTCGCTTTGTCTTTCCTTAGCAGTCACTTCCCTGTGGGAGGCAAAAGAACAGTGACACCAGAATAATGCGGCCAAACCTGTTTGTACCCAAGTTTCTCCCGCCATTGCCTTGTGCTGTCCCTCTCAGGTGTGTGACCCGACCAACGGTACCAACAGGTAGAACCACATTCACAGCAGGGCTAACAACTGGGGCAGCTGCTTAATAATCCCCATTGGCTGCTCCTTGGCTGGCTTTCTTTTCTCATGGTCATTATATCTCCGGCACGGCCTGCGCCCAGCTACAGTTACTGGGTTTGGGCTGAAACGCGCGGGGTATCTCTCCGGCACGGCCTGCGCCCAGCTACAGTTACTGGGTTTGGGCTGATACGCGCGGGGTATCTCTCCGGCACGGCCTGCGCCCAGCTACAGTTACTGGGTTTGGGCTGAAACGCGCGGGGTATCTCTCCGGCACAGCCTGCGCCCAGCTACAGTTACTGGGTTTGGGCTGAAACGCGCGGGGTATCTCTCCGGCACGGCCTGCGCCCAGCTACAGTTACTGGGTTTGGGCTGAAACGCGCGGGGTATCTCTCCGGCACGGCCTGCGCCCAGCTACAGTTACTGGGTTTGGGCTGAAACGCGCGGGGATATCTCTCCGGCACGGCCTGCGCCCAGCTATAGTTACTGGGTTTGGGCTGAAACGCGCGGGGTATCTCTCCGGCACGGCCTGCGCCCAGCTACAGTTACTGGGTTTGGGCTGAAACGTGAACGTTATCGCTCCGGCACAGCCTGCGCCCAGCTACAGTTACTGGGTTTGGGCTGAAACGTGAACGTTATCTCTCCGGCACGGCCTGCGCCCAGCTACAGTTACTGGGTTTGGGCTGAAACGTGAACGTTATCGCTCCGGCACAGCCTGCGCCCAGCTACAGTTACTGGGTTTGGGCTGAAATGTGAACGTTATCTCTCCGGCACAGCCTGTGCCCAGCTAAAGTTACTGGGTTTGGGCTGAAACGCGTGGGGTATATCTCCGGCACGGCCTGCGCCCAGCTACAGTTACTGGGTTTGGGCTGAAATGTGAACGTTATCTCTCCGGCACAGCCTGTGCCCAGCTAAAGTTACTGGGTTTGGGCTGAAACGCGTGGGGTATATCTCCGGCACAGCCTGTGCCCAGCTACAGTTACTGGGTTTGGGCTGAAACGTGAACGTTATCTCTCCGGCACGGCCTGCGCCCAGCTACAGTTACTGGGTTTGGGCTGAAACGCGCGGGGTATATCTCCGGCACAGCCTGCGCCCAGCTACAGTTACTGGGTTTGGGCTGAAACGTGAACGTTATCTCTCCGGCACAGCCTGTGCCCAGCTACAGTTACTGGGTTTGGGCTGAAACGCGTGGGGTATCTCTCCGGCACGGCCTGCGCCCAGCTACAGTTACTGGGTTTGGGCTGAAACGTGAACGTTATCTCTCCGGCACGGCCTGCGCCCAGCTACAGTTACTGGGTTTGGGCTGAAACGCGTGGGGTATCTCTCCGGCACGGCCTGCGCCCAGCTACAGTTACTGGGTTTGGGCTGAAACGTGAACGTTATCTCCCCGGCACAGCCTGTGCCCAGCTACAGTTACTGGGTTTGGGCTGAAACGCGCGGGGTATCTCTCCGGCACGGCCTGCGCCCAGCTACAGTTACTGGGTTTGGGCTGAAAAGCGCGCGTTATCGCTCCGGCACGGCCTGCGCCCAGCTACAGTTACTGGGTTTGGGCTGAAACGTGAACGTTATCTCTCCGGCACGGCCTGCGCCCAGCTACAGTTACTGGGTTTGGGCTGAAACGCGCGGGGTATATCTCCGGCACAGCCTGCGCCCAGCTACAGTTACTGGGTTTGGGCTGAAACGCGCGGGGTATATCTCCGGCACAGCCTGCGCCCAGCTACATTTACTGGGTTTGGGCTGAAACGTGAACGTTATCTCTCCGGCACAGCCTGCGCCCAGCTACAGTTACTGGGTTTGGGCTGAAACGTGAACGTTATCTCTCCGGCACAGCCTGCGCCCAGCTACAGTTACTGGGTTTGGGCTGAAACGCGTGGGGTATCTCTCCGGCACAGCCTGCGCCCAGCTACAGTTACTGGGTTTGGGCTGAAACGCGTGGGGTATATCTCCGGCACAGCCTGCGCCCAGCTACAGTTACTGG
Source organism: Xenopus tropicalis (assembly GCF_000004195.4). Lineage (NCBI taxonomy): Eukaryota > Metazoa > Chordata > Amphibia > Anura > Pipidae > Xenopus > Xenopus tropicalis. The sequence goes on from NC_030686.2 coordinate 51,848,243, forward strand.
GTTTGGGCTGAAACGTGAACGTTATCTCTCCGGCACGGCCTGTGCCCAGCTACAGTTACTGGGTTTGGGCTGAAAAGCGCGCGTTATCGCTCCGGCACGGCCTGCGCCCAGCTACAGTTACTGGGTTTGGGCTGAAACGTGAACGTTATCTCTCCGGCACGGCCTGCGCCCAGCTACAGTTACTGGGTTTGGGCTGAAACGTGAACGTTATCTCTCCGGCACGGCCTGCGCCCAGCTACAGTTACTGGGTTTGGGCTGAAACGTGAACGTTATCTCTCCGGCACAGCCTGCGCCCAGCTACAGTTACTGGGTTTGGGCTGAAACGTGAACGTTATCTCTCCGGCACAGCCTGTGCCCAGCTACAGTTACTGGGTTTGGGCTGAAACGCGCGGGGTATATCTCCGGCACAGCCTGCGCCCAGCTACAGTTACTGGGTTTGGGCTGAAACGTGAACGTTATCTCTCCGGCACAGCCTGTGCCCAGCTACAGTTACTGGGTTTGGGCTGAAACGCGCGGGATATATCTCCGGCACAGCCTGCGCCCAGCTACATTTACTGGGTTTGGGCTGAAACGTGAACGTTATCTCTCCGGCACAGCCTGCGCCCAGCTACAGTTACTGGGTTTGGGCTGAAACGTGAACGTTATCTCTCCGGCACAGCCTGTGCCCAGCTACAGTTACTGGGTTTGGGCTGAAACGCGCGGGGTATATCTCCGGCACAGCCTGCGCCCAGCTACATTTACTGGGTTTGGGCTGAAACGTGAACGTTATCTCTCCGGCACAGCCTGCGCCCAGCTACAGTTACTGGGTTGGGCTGAAACGCGTGGGGTATCTCTCCGGCACAGCCTGTGCCCAGCTACAGTTACTGGGTTTGGGCTGAAACGTGAACGTTATCTCTCCGGCACAGCCTGTGCCCAGCTACAGTTACTGGGTTTGGGCTGAAACGCGCGGGGTATATCTCCGGCACAGCCTGCGCCCAGCTACATTTACTGGGTTTGGGCTGAAACGTGAACGTTATCTCTCCGGCACAGCCTGCGCCCAGCTACAGTTACTGGGTTTGGGCTGAAACGCGTGGGGTATCTCTCCGGCACAGCCTGCGCCCAGCTACAGTTACTGGGTTTGGGCTGAAACGCGTGGGGTATATCTCCGGCACAGCCTGCGCCCAGCTACAGTTACTGGGTTTGGGCTGAAACGTGAACGTTATCTCTCCGGCACAGCCTGCGCCCAGCTACAGTTACTGGGTTTGGGCTGAAACGTGAACGTTATCTCTCCGGCACAGCCTGCGCCCAGCTACAGTTACTGGGTTTGGGCTGAAAAGCGCGCGTTATCGCTCCGGCACGGCCTGCGCCCAGCTACAGTTACTGGGTTTGGGCTGAAAAGCGCGCGTTATCGCTCCGGCACGGCCTGCGCCCAGCTACAGTTACTGGGTTTGGGCTGAAACGTGAACGTTATCTCTCCGGCACGGCCTGCGCCCAGCTACAGTTACTGGGTTTGGGCTGAAAAGCGCGCGTTATCGCTCCGGCACGGCCTGCGCCCAGCTACAGTTACTGGGTTTGGGCTGAAACGTGAACGTTATCTCTCCGGCACAGCCTGCGCCCAGCTACAGTTACTGGGTTTGGGCTGAAACGCGCGGGGTATCTCTCCGGCACGGCCTGCGCCCAGCTACAGTTACTGGGTTTGGGCTGAAACGTGAACGTTATCCTCTCCGGCACGGCCTGCGCCCAGCTACAGTTACTGGGTTTGGGCTGAAAAGCGCGCGTTATCGCTCTGGCACGGCCTGCGCCCAGCTACAGTTACTGGGTTTGGGCTGAAACGTGAACGTTATCTCTCCGGCACGGCCTGCGCCCAGCTACAGTTACTGGGTTTGGGCTGAAACGTGAACGTTATCTCTCCGGCACGGCCTGCGCCCAGCTACAGTTACTGGGTTTGGGCTGAAACGCGCGGGGTATATCTCCGGCACAGCCTGCGCCCAGCTACAGTTACTGGGTTTGGGCTGAAACGTGAACGTTATCTCTCCGGCACAGCCTGCGCCCAGCTACAGTTACTGGGTTTGGGCTGAAACGTGAACGTTATCTCTCCGGCACAGCCCTGTGCCCAGCTACAGTTACTGGGTTTGGGCTGAACGCGCGGGGTATCTCTCCGGCACGGCCTGCGCCCAGCTACAGTTACTGGGTTTGGGCTGAAACGTGAACGTTATCTCTCCGGCACAGCCTGTGCCCAGCTACAGTTACTGGGTTTGGGCTGAAACGCGCGGGGTATCTCTCCGGCACGGCCTGCGCCCAGCTACAGTTACTGGGTTTGGGCTGAAACGTGAACGTTATCTCTCCGGCACAGCCTGTGCCCAGCTACAGTTACTGGGTTTGGGCTGAAACGCGTGGGGTATCTCTCCGGCACGGCCTGCGCCCAGCTACAGTTACTGGGTTTGGGCTGAAACGTGAACGTTATCTCTCCGGCACAGCCTGCGCCCAGCTACAGTTACTGGGTTTGGGCTGAAACGCGTGGGGTATCTCTCCGGCACAGCCTGCGCCCAGCTACAGTTACTGGGTTTGGGCTGAAACGCGTGGGGTATATCTCCGGCACGGCCTGCGCCCAGCTACAGTTACTGGGTTTGGGCTGAAACGTGAACGTTATCTCTCCGGCACAGCCTGCGCCCAGCTACAGTTACTGGGTTTGGGCTGAAACGCGTGGGGTATCTCTCCGGCACGGCCTGCGCCCAGCTACAGTTACTGGGTTTGGGCTGAAACGTGAACGTTATCTCTCCGGCACGGCCTGTGCCCAGCTACAGTTACTGGGTTTGGGCTGAAACGTGAACGTTATCTCTCCGGCACAGCCTGCGCCCAGCTACAGTTACTGGGTTTGGGCTGAAACGCGTGGGGTATCTCTCCGGCACAGCCTGCGCCCAGCTACAGTTACTGGGTTTGGGCTGAAACGCGTGGGGTATATCTCCGGCACGGCCTGCGCCCAGCTACAGTTACTGGGTTTGGGCTGAAACGTGAACGTTATCTCTCCGGCACAGCCTGCGCCCAGCTACAGTTACTGGGTTTGGGCTGAAACGCGTGGGGTATCTCTCCGGCACAGCCTGCGCCCAGCTACAGTTACTGGGTTTGGGCTGAAACGCGTGGGGTATCTCTCCGGCACAGCCTGCGCCCAGCTACAGTTACTGGGTTTGGGCTGAAACGCGTGGGGTATATCTCCGGCACAGCCTGCGCCCAGCTACAGTTACTGGGTTTGGGCTGAAACGTGAACGTTATCTCTCCGGCACGGCCTGTGCCCAGCTACAGTTACTGGGTTTGGGCTGAAAAGCGCGCGTTATCGCTCCGGCACGGCCTGCGCCCAGCTACAGTTACTGGGTTTGGGCTGAAACGTGAACGTTATCTCTCCGGCACGGCCTGCGCCCAGCTACAGTTACTGGGTTTGGGCTGAAACGTGAACGTTATCTCTCCGGCACGGCCTGCGCCCAGCTACAGTTACTGGGTTTGGGCTGAAACGTGAACGTTATCTCTCCGGCACAGCCTGCGCCCAGCTACAGTTACTGGGTTTGGGCTGAAACGTGAACGTTATCTCTCCGGCACAGCCTGTGCCCAGCTACAGTTACTGGGTTTGGGCTGAAACGCGCGGGGTATATCTCCGGCACAGCCTGCGCCCAGCTACAGTTACTGGGTTTGGGCTGAAACGTGAACGTTATCTCTCCGGCACAGCCTGTGCCCAGCTACAGTTACTGGGTTTGGGCTGAAACGCGCGGGATATATCTCCGGCACAGCCTGCGCCCAGCTACATTTACTGGGTTTGGGCTGAAACGTGAACGTTATCTCTCCGGCACAGCCTGCGCCCAGCTACAGTTACTGGGTTTGGGCTGAAACGTGAACGTTATCTCTCCGGCACAGCCTGTGCCCAGCTACAGTTAACTGGGTTTGGGCTGAAACGCGCGGGGTATATCTCCGGCACAGCCTGCGCCCAGCTACATTTACTGGGTTTGGGCTGAAACGTGAACGTTATCTCTCCGGCACAGCCTGCGCCCAGCTACAGTTACTGGGTTTGGGCTGAAACGCGTGGGGTATCTCTCCGGCACAGCCTGTGCCCAGCTACAGTTACTGGGTTTGGGCTGAAACGTGAACGTTATCTCTCCGGCACAGCCTGTGCCCAGCTACAGTTACTGGGTTTGGGCTGAAACGCGCGGGGTATATCTCCGGCACAGCCTGCGCCCAGCTACATTTACTGGGTTTGGGCTGAAACGTGAACGTTATCTCTCCGGCACAGCCTGCGCCCAGCTACAGTTACTGGTTTGGGCTGAAACGCGTGGGGTATCTCTCCGGCACAGCCTGCGCCCAGCTACAGTTACTGGGTTTGGGCTGAAACGCGTGGGGTATATCTCCGGCACAGCCTGCGCCCAGCTACAGTTACTGGGTTTGGGCTGAAACGTGAACGTTATCTCTCCGGCACAGCCTGCGCCCAGCTACAGTTACTGGTTTGGGCTGAAACGTGAACGTTATCTCTCCGGCACAGCCTGCGCCCAGCTACAGTTACTGGGTTTGGGCTGAAAAGCGCGCGTTATCGCTCCGGCACGGCCTGCGCCCAGCTACAGTTACTGGGTTTGGGCTGAAAAGCGCGCGTTATCGCTCCGGCACGGCCTGCGCCCAGCTACAGTTACTGGGTTTGGGCTGAAACGTGAACGTTATCTCTCCGGCACGGCTGCGCCCAGCTACAGTTACTGGGTTTGGGCTGAAAAGCGCGCGTTATCGCTCCGGCACGGCCTGCGCCCAGCTACAGTTACTGGGTTTGGGCTGAAACGTGAACGTTATCTCTCCGGCACAGCCTGCGCCCAGCTACAGTTACTGGGTTTGGGCTGAAACGCGCGGGGTATCTCTCCGGCACGGCCTGCGCCCAGCTACAGTTACTGGGTTTGGGCTGAAACGTGAACGTTATCTCTCCGGCACGGCCTGCGCCCAGCTACAGTTACTGGGTTTGGGCTGAAAAGCGCGCGTTATCGCTCCGGCACGGCCTGCGCCCAGCTACAGTTACTGGGTTTGGGCTGAAACGTGAACGTTATCTCTCCGGCACGGCCTGCGCCCAGCTACAGTTACTGGGTTTGGGCTGAAACGTGAACGTTATCTCTCCGGCACGGCCTGCGCCCAGCTACAGTTACTGGGTTTGGGCTGAAACGCGCGGGGTATATCTCCGGCACAGCCTGCGCCCAGCTACAGTTACTGGGTTTGGGCTGAAACGTGAACGTTATCTCTCCGGCACAGCCTGCGCCCAGCTACAGTTACTGGGTTTGGGCTGAAACGTGAACGTTATCTCTCCGGCACAGCCTGTGCCCAGCTACAGTTACTGGGTTTGGGCTGAAACGCGCGGGGTATCTCTCCGGCACGGCCTGCGCCCAGCTACAGTTACTGGGTTTGGGCTGAAACGTGAACGTTATCTCTCCGGCACAGCCTGTGCCCAGCTACAGTTACTGGGTTTGGGCTGAAACGCGCGGGGTATCTCTCCGGCACGGCCTGCGCCCAGCTACAGTTACTGGGTTTGGGCTGAAACGTGAACGTTATCTCTCCGGCACAGCCTGTGCCCAGCTACAGTTACTGGGTTTGGGCTGAAACGCGTGGGGTATCTCTCCGGCACGGCCTGCGCCCAGCTACAGTTACTGGGTTTGGGCTGAAACGTGAACGTTATCTCTCCGGCACAGCCTGCGCCCAGCTACAGTTACTGGGTTTGGGCTGAAACGCGTGGGGTATCTCTCCGGCACAGCCTGCGCCCAGCTACAGTTACTGGGTTTGGGCTGAAACGCGTGGGGTATATCTCCGGCACGGCCTGCGCCCAGCTACAGTTACTGGGTTTGGGCTGAAACGTGAACGTTATCTCTCCGGCACAGCCTGCGCCCAGCTACAGTTACTGGGTTTGGGCTGAAACGCGTGGGGTATCTCTCCGGCACGGCCTGCGCCCAGCTACAGTTACTGGGTTTGGGCTGAAACGTGAACGTTATCTCTCCGGCACGGCCTGTGCCCAGCTACAGTTACTGGGTTTGGGCTGAAACGTGAACGTTATCTCTCCGGCACAGCCTGCGCCCAGCTACAGTTACTGGGTTTGGGCTGAAACGCGTGGGTATCTCTCCGGCACAGCCTGCGCCCAGCTACAGTTACTGGGTTTGGGCTGAAACGCGTGGGGTATATCTCCGGCACGGCCTGCGCCCAGCTACAGTTACTGGGTTTGGGCTGAAACGTGAACGTTATCTCTCCGGCACAGCCTGCGCCCAGCTACAGTTACTGGGTTTGGGCTGAAACGCGTGGGGTATATCTCCGGCACGGCCTGCGCCCAGCTACATTTACTGGGTTTGGGCTGAAACGTGAACGTTATCTCTCCGGCACAGCCTGCGCCCAGCTACAGTTACTGGGTTTGGGCTGAAACGCGTGGGGTATCTCTCCGGCACGGCCTGCGCCCAGCTACAGTTACTGGGTTTGGGCTGAAACGTGAACGTTATCTCTCCGGCACGGCCTGCGCCCAGCTACAGTTACTGGGTTTGGGCTGAAACGTGAACGTTATCTCTCCGGCACAGCCTGCGCCCAGCTACAGTTACTGGGTTTGGGCTGAAACGCGTGGGGTATCTCTCCGGCACGGCCTGCGCCCAGCTACAGTTACTGGGTTTGGGCTGAAACGTGAACGTTATCTCTCCGGCACGGCCTGTGCCCAGCTACAGTTACTGGGTTTGGGCTGAAACGTGAACGTTATCTCTCCGGCACAGCCTGCGCCCAGCTACAGTTACTGGGTTTGGGCTGAAACGCGTGGGGTATCTCTCCGGCACAGCCTGCGCCCAGCTACAGTTACTGGGTTTGGGCTGAAACGCGTGGGGTATCTCTCCGGCACAGCCTGCGCCCAGCTACAGTTACTGGGTTTGGGCTGAAACGTGAACGTTATCTCTCCGGCACGGCCTGCGCCCAGCTACAGTTACTGGGTTTGGGCTGAAACGTGAACGTTATCTCTCCGGCACGGCCTGTGCCCAGCTACAGTTACTGGGTTTGGGCTGAAACGTGAACGTTATCTCTCCGGCACAGCCTGCGCCCAGCTACAGTTACTGGGTTTGGGCTGAAACGCGTGGGGTATCTCTCCGGCACAGCCTGCGCCCAGCTACAGTTACTGGGTTTGGGCTGAAACGCGTGGGGTATATCTCCGGCACGGCCTGCGCCCAGCTACATTTACTGGGTTTGGGCTGAAACGTGAACGTTATCTCTCCGGCACAGCCTGCGCCCAGCTACAGTTACTGGGTTTGGGCTGAAACGCGTGGGGTATCTCTCCGGCACGGCCTGCGCCCAGCTACAGTTACTGGGTTTGGGCTGAAACGTGAACGTTATCTCTCCGGCACGGCCTGCGCCCAGCTACAGTTACTGGGTTTGGGCTGAAACGTGAACGTTATCTCTCCGGCACAGCCTGCGCCCAGCTACAGTTACTGGGTTTGGGCTGAAACGCGTGGGGTATCTCTCCGGCACAGCCTGCGCCCAGCTACAGTTACTGGGTTTGGGCTGAAACGCGTGGGGTATATCTCCGGCACGGCCTGCGCCCAGCTACAGTTACTGGGTTTGGGCTGAAACGTGAACGTTATCTCTCCGGCACAGCCTGCGCCCAGCTACAGTTACTGGGTTTGGGCTGAAACGCGTGGGGTATATCTCCGGCACGGCCTGCGCCCAGCTACATTTACTGGGTTTGGGCTGAAACGTGAACGTTATCTCTCCGGCACAGCCTGCGCCCAGCTACAGTTACTGGGTTTGGGCTGAAACGCGTGGGGTATCTCTCCGGCACGGCCTGCGCCCAGCTACAGTTACTGGGTTTGGGCTGAAACGTGAACGTTATCTCTCCGGCACGGCCTGTGCCCAGCTACAGTTACTGGGTTTGGGCTGAAACGTGAACGTTATCTCTCCGGCACGGCCTGCGCCCAGCTACAGTTACTGGGTTTGGGCTGAAACGTGAACGTTATCTCTCCGGCACAGCCTGCGCCCAGCTACAGTTACTGGGTTTGGGCTGAAACGCGTGGGGTATCTCTCCGGCACGGCCTGCGCCCAGCTACAGTTACTGGGTTTGGGCTGAAACGCGTGGGGTATCTCTCCGGCACGGCCTGCGCCCAGCTACAGTTACTGGATTTGGGCTGAAACGCGTGGGGTATCTCTCCGGCACGGCCTGCGCCCAGCTACAGTTACTGGGTTTGGGTTGAAACGCGCGGGGTCTCTCTCCGGCACAGCCTGCGCCCAGCTACAGTTACTGGGTTTGGGTAAAAGCAAACGTGCACGCTCTCTCTCTGGATATGCCCCCGAGTAGCCACATTAGGAGAAGCGAGTGGGGCAAATGCTGATTGGCTGGGGGGGGGGGCAGGCAAATAAAACAGGAGACATAATAGAGATACACAGGTCTTGTTTTTTTAATGAAAACCACTAATTGGCAAAGTGATGAAGAAAAATAGAGGTTTTACATGAGTTCTTTTCCCAGTAGTGGAATTTAGAAAAGGTGCTGCCGGCAGGGATCCCTCTGCCCATTGTGACGGTAGCGGAACTGGGAGATTAGGGGCGCTAGGGCGCCGGTGAAGTTAGTGACAAATAATAGGTGGATCCATCAGAAATTGCATTTCCTTTATAAAACAACAAGTCTGAAAAAATAAAATAAATAGAAACCCACAAAAATACATAGATATCATTGTCAGATAATAATACCTGGAAGCGGCAGAGAAACACGGGGTTAGTAACGCATCAGGGTTACTGCGCCCATGGTAGAACATATGGGGTGGGGGGACGGCTGTGAGAGTGGCACCCATGATGGGAGGGGAAGACACGGGTGCTAGTCAGGGGTGGCACTTAGCTTTGCCCCTATATATATATATATATATATACACACTATATACAGCCATTGTGAATGTAGTGTAGAAGCTGGACAAGAGACAGCTTTGCTTTCATGCACCCTCTCATACTGGCGAGACACCTCAGCACCCTCACTTTCCCCTACTGCAACCAATAACATTGAGCCTTAATGCATCCCCCTAGCTGGAGGGCCAATCCTGATTTAGAGTAGAGAGTAATGCACTGTGATTGGGCGTGAGCGCAGGAAGCCATATTGGGAGCGTATTTGCCGGCCATGCTTGTGTGGTTACTAGGGAAATGCACGCGAGCGCTCTCACTACAGAGCAGCTGGGCCAATCACACTGCGCCCCCCCCCCCCCATAAGTACTTACTGCTTCCCATCTCTGGTACAGAGGGGCACTGGGGCGGCACTTTATACGTCTCCGGCTCAATATGCCCCGGATTATTGGCCCCCACATCTCTATATCTGCGCCCCAATTCTTCTTGCCGTACTTGTCCATTGTCAGAGCAGCTTCCCACTCTCCCCCCTGAATAATACTGCTGGCACCCCCATTCCTCCCTGTAGTGGGCCCCCCGATGCAAGCAGAATGGAACGCACTCGTAACGTACATACAAATGGAGGTACTCGGGGCTGTTGGCTTTGGGGCAAGGGGTTCTGCCCAGATCACCGCTGCTTCAGCAAAGCTTTGTACATGGCAAAACCTAGAACGGCAAAGATGGTTGCGCCAAAGCTCGCCCGCAGCCAGAAGGTCGAGTTCTTCAGCTCCGCCTGCGACATGTGCCTGAGGGGATACACAAGGAAAGGGGGGTCACACTCACTTGCACCTCCTCTCTTCTTATCAATTACAGCCTTTCTTATTGCACTATAGCCCCAGCATTTCATCTCCAGCATCAGCAAGTCAAATAAGGCACTTATACTTCATACATTCTTATTGGCTATTCCTCAGCCTCATCACCCCAGCACTGTCGGCCCCAGCACCCCAGCACTGTCGGCCCCAGCACCCCATCACTGTCGGCCCCAGCACCCCATCACTGTCGGCCTCAGCACCCCAGCACTGTCGGCCCCAGCACCCCAGCACTGTCGGCCCCAGCACCCCATCACGTCGGCCCCAGCACCCCAGCACTGTCGGCCCAGCACCCCAGCACTGTCGGCCCCAGCACCCCAGCACTGTCGCCCCAGCACCCCAGCACTGTCGGCCCCAGCACCCCAGCACTGTCGGCCCCCAGCACCCCAGCACTGTCGGCCCCAGCACCCCAGCACTGTCGGCCCCCAGCACCCCCAGCCACTGCGGCCCCAGCACCCCAGCACTGTCGGCCTCATCACCCCAGCACTGTCGGCCCCAGCACTGTCGGCCCCAGCACCCCATCACTGTCGGCCCCAGCACCCCATCACTCTATGGCAGGAGTAATCAGACCCTGCGCCTTGCAGCTCCCACCATCTTTCAGTAATTCCTACTGCCCCCTAATTCTGTCAGAATCCGCAGCCCAGTGACCCACCAAAAGCTGCAGCTTATCCATAAGACAAAAGGCCAGGACTGGGCTGGGGGTCCCTAAGGGCAGATGGGGGTCCCTAAGGGCAGATGGGGTGCTTGGCCTCCCACCCCGTGTGTGGGCAGACAGGCCAACGCTGTGCCCGACAGTGAGCTGGCAGATAGCAACTGGCATGTGACCAAAAAACCCTTATACTGCCCCCATGTTTAGCCAGTGCATGATCTAGCCAAGATGGTGGCAGCCCATTGTTCTGTTTTCCCGCCGAAAGGGTTTTAAACAAAGAAGCTCCCATAAGTCCCCTCCAGAGGAGCTGGGCAAGTCCCTCCTAGGTTAAACCCCTCCCCTAATGATGCTGCAGGGGACCCTGCCAATTGGAGCCGCTAGGGTTGGGTTAAGCAGAAGCAGGGTCAGCCTCCTAACCAATCAATCCTAGGGGGTGTGGAAAAGAGGGGAGGTACCAGCAGCAGGGTAGAAAACCCAGAGGTTGTGGGTGGAGAAGGAGCTTTTGGTTGATCTGGGTGTAACCTCGCTACGGCAGGACACCCTCCCCTGCGGTTCCTTGGGATCCATCCTAGCTCAGGCAGGAAGATTCCCTCCAACTGGATTACCCTAACCCCTGCGGAAGGACTGTTTGCCCTGGAACCAAGGTAGTGTGTTTCTGTGGAACTACCCAAAAAGGAACTTTGTTTATTCCCATTGGAACTGCCTGGGGAGGCTACCCAGGTAATTGTGGCTGTCTGGGTGGGACACCTTTGTGTATTGGGGGTTGGGCTGGGAGACTCTGCCTTTGTTCCCTGGAGACTGGGCAGAGGGGGGTTGCCCTGAAGACTCCCTGTAGGAGGATTGATGTAATTGGGACTTGTGGACCTTCCATGCGTATTGCCCTTTCCCTGTTTATCTACGTTTGGTTGTAATAAACCCCTGTGAAACAACCCCTGTGGCACGTGTGGTATTTCCCTGATTGGGCTAGCGGCTCATACGTCATACGTTGTGTGACATTTCTGGTGGCAGTGGTGCGGATATGGATGCTAGCACATCAGGGAACTACTTGGACCTTACAGCTCATGAGCTCTCTGAGCTCCGGCTACCCACGCTGCAACGGCTCTGCCACCGGTGGGGTATTGACCCAGAGGGGAAGCGGAGACACGAGCTGATGGAGCTACTCACTCCCCATGCTCAGCCTACCCAAGAAGGCGACACCCAGGGGGACCCGGAGACTCCTGAGGGGGGAGAAGAGATGTCTAACTTGCATCAAGATGCAGCGGAGGGAGGTGAGGACAGCACTCTCACTATGTTCCATAAACACTTAGCTGCTATTGGCCCAGGCCTGTCCCCAGCAGAACGGCTAGAGGTATGGCGCCTAACTTTGCAGACCAATCAGCCTGGGCCCTTGAGCTCTGGGCCTGCTGTGGGGTCACCCAATGCTCAGCGGCGAGTGGTAAAATTGACTCATGCTGCTTTCCCCACATTTGATGAATGTAAGCAGAGCATAGACGGTTTCCTTCGCTCCTTTGAAGGTTTGTGTGAGGACCACCGAGTCCCTCAGGAGGAGTGGGTGCTTATACTGGCGGGTAAGCTCACAGGCAAAGCTAATGAAGTTTATCAGGAAATCCCATATCCTCAGAGGGTGAATTATGGGGAGGTACGGCGGATACTTTTAGCCAGCTATTCCATTACGCCGGATTCCTACCGGAGAACATTCCGTAGCCTGGTTAAAATCCCTCAAGATACCTACCAGAACTTTGGTGGGAAACTACAAAGGGCATTTCGCCACTGGATACGCGGCAACAAGACCCACACTCTGGAAGACTTATGCCAGCTTATCCTTAAGGAACAATTCCTTGAGCGATGCCCCACTGAGGTACGGGAGTGGGTAAGTGACCGCAAGCCAGGCACCCTAGATGAGGCCACCCAGCTAGCGGATGAGTATATTGAAAACCGCTCCCAGGCCCGCCCCCTTACCCTTGCTTCAGGTACTATGGTCAACACCCGTGGTCTGGACCGCCCCCAGCCTCCGCGGTTAAACCATTTACCTAATCGCACCCTCTCAGCACCTACTCGCGCAGCCACACCCCGGACCTGTTTCCGTTGTGGATCTCTGGCCCATTTATCTCCAGCCTGCCCTTTAAATCTACGTCCTGCCCCGCCAGGGCCCACAGGGAGGCTCTCTGCACCTCGGCAGGTCGCTGCTGTCTCTTCACCAGGACCCAATATTCGTCAGCAAGTTATCCAGACAGTACGGCAGCTTACCACAGACCCAGCGGTTGCCCCTCCCAGGCCGAGAGAGGATGTAATAGAGGAATATGTTGTCTTGGGGATGGGCTGGAACAACAATGGGCTGCCACCATCTTGGCTAGATCATGCACTGGCTAAACATGGGGCCAGTATAAGGGTTTTTTGGTCACATGGCACATTACATAGTTACATAGGGTTGAAAAAAGACCAGTGTCCATCAAGTTCAACCCATCCAAGTAAACCCAGCACACAACCTATACTAACCAATCTATACACTCATATACATAAACTATAAATACAACCACTAGTACTAACTGTAGGTATTAGTATCACAATAGCCTTGGGTATTCTGATCCCCCCTAATGTACTTGTACAGAGTAATCATGTCCCCTCGCAAGCGCCTCTTTTCCAGAGAAAACAACCCCAACCCTGACAGTCTCACCTCATAGTTTAACCCTTCCATCCCCTTTACCAGTTTAGTTGCAGTCTCTGCACTCTCTCCAGCTCATTAATATCCTTCTTAAGGACTGGAGCCCAAAACTGCCCCCCATACTCACTGTATCTGCCCCCCATACTTACTGTTACTGCCCCCCATACTCACTGTCACTGCCCCCCATACTCACTGTCACTGCCCCCCATACTCACTGTCACTGCCCCCCATACTCACTGTCACTGCCCCCCCATACTCACTGTCACTGCCCCCCCATTACTCACTGTCACTGCCCCCCCATACTCACTGTCACTGCCCCCCCATACTCACTGTCACTGCCCCCCCATACTCACTGTCACTGCCCCCCCCATACTCACTGTCACTGCCCCCCCATACTCACTGTCAATGGCCCCCCCCATACTTACTGTCACTGCCCCCCCATACTCACTGTCACTGCCCCCCCATACTCACTGTCACTGCCCCCCCATACTCACTGTCACTGCCCCCCCATATCACTGTTCACTGCCCCCCCATACTCACTGTTACTGCCCCCCCATACTCACTGTTACTGCCCCCCATACCACTGTTACTGCCCCCCATACTCACTGTTACTGCCCCTACTCACTGTCACTGCCCCCCCATACTCACTGTACTGCCCCCCCCATACTCACTGTTACTGCCCCCCATACCACTGTTACTGCCCCCCATTACTCACTGTTACTGCCCCCATACTCAAGGTGAGGCCTTACCAGGACCTATAAAGGGGCAAAATTATGTCTCATCCCTTGAGTCAATGCTCTGTTATACAGGACAGCACTTATTTGCTTAGTAGCCACAGAATGACACTGCTGGAATTAGACAACTGTTTATCAACAAAAACCCCCAGATCCTTCCCCATTAAGGATCCCCCCAACTCACTCCCATTCAGTAGATAGTTTGCGTTTATATTATTCCTACCAAAGGGCAGAACTTTGCACTTATCAACATTGAACCCCATTTCCCAGTTTGCTGCCCAGTTTCCCAGTCAAATCGCTCTGCAAAGCGGCACATCCTGCATGGAACTTATAGTTTTGCCCAATTTAGTATCAATAGAAACAGTACTGTCTATGCCCCCCCCCAGGGCATTAATAAACAAGTTAAACAGCAAAGGCCCAAGGACTGACCCCTGCGGTACCCACTAACCACACTGGCCCAATTAGAAAATGTTCCATTCCCCCCCACTCTTTGTACTCTATCCTTCAGCCAGTTCTCTATCCAATTACAAATATTATGTTCTAGGCCAATATTCCTTAATTTGACCATTAACCCTCTGTGAGGTACTGTATCAAACGCTTTACAGATTGCCTGCTGGGGGCGGCCATGAGTGGGGGGGGGGGAGGCTGCCCGGTCCAACTACACAATGTGTCCCTCTATTGTTAAACTGCTGTTTGTTTTGTAAAGGGGAACTAAAGCTCAACAAAGAATCAAGCTAGAAATGCTGCACATTGTGCTCTGGGCTTCTGTCCCAGCCCAAGCCCCCCCACAGGCCTTTAGCAGGGAAGATCTGTGCCCCACAGATGCCCCCAGCAGCGACCCATGCTGGGCTTAGGCACCACTCACAATATACAGTGTATATACACACATAACATTCACAATAATAATCAGTAATGAATTCACAGTGCAGCCTGCATCAGAACGGATCCATTCAGATATATTCTCACAGTATTACAGAACCGGCCCAGACTATACAGGGCCACAATACTGGGCACAAAAAGGAACCAATCATACACAAGCGCCTGACATAGCAGAAGGGGGGCCCTGCCGGCCAACCCACACGTGGCACATATCATGGTAAAGAGGGGCCAGGCATGTAGGGTCAAGTTCCTCAGGAAGCCTTGGGCACAACCATAGGTAGGGTTCCCACAATCACACGCAGGCATCTGTGCAGCTAAGGGCCCCCCAACACCCTGAATACTATGGGGAGGGGGGCACTTACACACACACACACTATAGTAGCTAAGTGCCAGCCAACATGGCGGGATTGTTGTGCCAAACACAGCAGGTACCTGAGTTGCGCTCTGGTCGAGTGGAGGGACGACTCCATGTAGATAGAAGTCTCCACGTGGGCCACAGGGTGAACTTGGTGCCCCAGGCTGCTTCCCCCGTCTGTGAGCAGGGCATCCCCCAAGGCATCTATGGCGGCTCTCAACCTTAGGCACACACACACACCTCCTGTTCAACTGCAACTCCCAACTCAGCCCTAGCAGCGGCGCCAGAGCCCCCAATATTCAGCCACAGGGGCCCAGCTCTCCCCCACTGTAGCCCCCCACTTAGCCGAATATTCAGGAGTAAGCACAAAGAAACCAGCTTGCCTTGGGCACACAGATGGACCAATGGCAGCCAGGTAGAGCGGGCAGGGCTGTATGGGAACCTTCCCAGCCAAACCCACAGCCTTGGGCCATAGTGCTGCCTGATTGGTTACTTCCGTCTCCTTGTGCTTACGGTACCCCTGGCACTGCCCACTTGCCTTACAGCAACCTCTGGGCACAAAACCAGTTAGAGATCACACCATGCAGTCTGTGCCATTGCCTACAAACTCAAACCAGCACTAGGGGCTAGCCAGAACAGGCGCCGACACTTGGGCTTCCACTGGGGGCAACCACTGGCCATAATGTGCCCGGACAGAAGGGACTGTACATGGATATTCTGGGCTTGCAGGGGGGCTAGCGTGGGAAGGCACATGGCTTGTGGGGTGTCTGAGCTATAGCCAGATGATCAGGGGGTACACAGGAATGTTCCTTCCCACAACCCTTGGCAGTAGTAGGGGGGTAAGAGAGGAAGGGCATTACATGCACACTCCCAAGGCCTATTAACCATGCAGTGCCCAAAACAGTGCTATTTAAAGGGGCAGACACTCCTCACTATACGTTAGTAGAACACTCGTGGGCAATTAATCAGTTCAGTGAATATGCTCCGTGCCACCCCCGCCAAGCCCTTCCCTCCCTCATGGACTGTGCCCCAGCTCTACTGATAAAGCCCCTAGTGTGTGTCACTTAAAGGGGAACTTTGCCTTTACGTTAACTTTCAGTGTGTTATAAAATGTCCTGTTCCTACTGAATTTTTTTTCAAAAACTACAGTGCTCTTGTTTCTGACCTTTGCCCCAGGAAGTAGTTTTAGTGAGGCGGAGCCAGCCTATTATGACTTATCCATGTAGGCGGAGCTCTGCCCAGAACCAGGAAGCTGAACATAGGTGGGATGCTGGGAAGCCCTGCACCTGTTACGCGAGGCACAAACACCTCATATTATAAAGGGAGGTCCCTAAAAGAAAATAACAATAATGCCCTCCCAAGGGGCCGGATACGATTGGTTTTGTTGGGGGGGGGGGGACAGAATGACACAAACACGCCTGTTACTGCGAGGGTTAAACATGTTCCCAGAACTGCACCACAACTGTCACCCACACAGTGTCAGTAAGTTAGCAACACAAACTCTACTCTATGTCAGTGCATCCCATCCAAGCAAAGCAATAAGGCAGGCATATCCACGGCTCTGTGCCTCTCCTGCTCCGATTCTCTGTACTTCCTGTTCCTGGGCTGCTCTCTTTCCCATGGTCAGGCAGGAACCCCCCCGGGTAAGTGAATCCAATCTCCCCCCAGTACTTACCCAGGTACAGAGCTCTGATTCTCTGTACTTCCTGCTCCTGGGCTGCTCTCTTTCCCATGGTCAAGCAGGAACCTCCCCCTGGGTAAGTGAATCCAATCTCCCCCCAGTACTTACCCAGGTACAGAGCTCTGATTCTCTGTACTTCCTGCTCCTGGGCTGCTCTCTTTCCATGGTCAGGCAGGAACCCCCCCTGGGTAAGTGAATCCAATCTCCCCCCAGTACTTACCCAGGTACAGAGCTCTGATTCTCTGTACTTCCTGCTCCTGGGCTGCTCTCTTTCCCATGGTCAGGCAGGAACCTCCCCCTGGGTAAGTGAATCCAATCTCCCCCCAGTACTTACCCAGGTACAGAGCTCTGATTCTCTGTACTTCCTGCTCCTGGGCTGCTCTCTTTCCCATGGTCAGGCAGGAACCTCCCCCTGGGTAAGTGAATCCAATCTCCCCCAGTACTTACCCAGGTACAGAGCTCTGATTCTCTGTACTTCCTGCTCCTGGGCTGCTCTCTTTCCCATGGTCAGGCAGGAACCTCCCCCTGGGTAAGTGAATCCAATCTCCCCCCAGTACTTACCCAGGTACAGAGCTCTGATTCTCTGTACTTCTGCTCCTGGGCTGCTCTCTTTCCATGGTCAGGCAGGAACCTCCCCCTGGGTAAGTGAATCCAATCTCCCCCCAGTACTTACCCAGGTACAGAGCTCTGATTCTCTGTACTTCCTGCTCCTGGGCTGCTCTCTTTCCCATGGTCAGGCAGGAACCCCCCCTGGGTAAGTGAATCCAATCTCCCCCCAGTACTTACCCAGGTACAGAGCTCTGATTCTCTGTACTTCCTGCTCCTGGGCTGCTCTCTTTCCCATGGTCAGACAGGAACCTCCCCTGGGTAAGTGAATCCAATCTCCCCCCAGTACTTACCCAGGTACAGAGCTCTGATTCTCTGTACTTCCTGCTCCTGGGCTGCTCTCTTTCCCATGGTCAGGCAGGAACCTCCCCCTGGGTAAGTGAATCCAATCTCCCCCCAGTACTTACCCAGGTACAGAGCTCTGATTCTCTGTACTTCCTGCTCCTGGGCTGCTCTCTTTCCCATGGTCAGGCAGGAACCTCTCCCTGGGTAAGTGAATCCAATCTCCCCCCAGTACTTACCCAGGTACAGAGCTCTGATTCTCTGTACTTCCTGCTCCTGGGCTGCTCTCTTTCCCATGGAAACTGGACCAGGTTTTATGGGTTAATATGATTACTTGTGTCCCAAGCAGATCCACTGGGAAAGGCCCACATCCATGACCCAATGCAATCCTCGCCAAACTGGATTGTCCAACCATCCCAGTCTCCTATCTTATTCTATGTAACACTTTGGTGCAAAGTGCAGTAGTACTGTATTTAAAATGCCAGGCTGGACATGGCGTGGCATGAATTCCCTAGTGGGTTTGGTGCCAAGATGCCTTTAGTAGAAGTTCCCCAGGGAGTAAGGCCCACACGCCTGCGACGCCCCTTCCCGCCTGCCATGCCCCTGCCTGCCATGCCCCTGCCTGGCCGCCCCTGCCTAGCGGTGGATATGTCGCGCAAGGCAATGCCAGACAGTACGGTTAGTAGGGGGTTAGGGGGGGGACTGTGCATAACAAAAGGAATAACCTGTTGATAGCGCCAGTGAAGAGTTTGTTCTTTACAGACTGGAGTAGGTGTGAGTTGAGGAGGTTCTGACAGAGGCAGAAAGTGCACCTATTGCAGGTACAGAGGCAGCGTAACCGGGCGTGGCTGCGGGGAGACAGAACGACAGCTTCAGCATCCGGCCTACCTGCAAACACAGCTCTACCTACCCCTCTTAGCTGCCCCTCTTTCCTCCCTGTGTGTGTCATGTGACACGGGGGGGCGGGGCCTCTGCACTAACGAGGCTGCTTCTACCTGCAAACACAGCTCTTCCCTACCCCTCTTATCTGCCCCTCTTTCAGTACCTGCTGGGTCCTACAAATGATTGGACATTGGGGTTTCTGAGCCAAGTCGTATGGGAAATCACTAGATCATTCGGTGCCACTAACCTTATGGCAATTTGTCAGATTGCACTGAAATTGCTCATTAAATGGAAATGGTTGTGTGTATGGGCAGCTTGGGGGAAAGCCACACAGAGCTACTTAGTAGCAGCTACAGAAACAGACAATGCTGATCATTTAGGGAGGTGACACACAGGGAGATTAGTTGCCCACAATAAATCTTCCCAAGTGCAGGCGACTAATGCCCCCCACCGGCTGCCCATATGCCACTGGCACTTACATTCTTGTGGGGCAGCTGTGTGGCCCCTGAGACCTGTTCCTCCTCTGGGCTACACAACTGGCCCCTGGCGCTACTTCTAGCCCACAATGTAATGGCTGGGGGTCAGGGCAGCAGATAATAACAGAAGGACATTTGCCACAGCTTTCCCACCCAGGAAAGAAACACATGCAGTGGCAATGACATTCAGGGGGAGCCATTAACCCTTGTGTGGCCAACATGCAGCAGCCATAACCAGCTAGCAGCAGAACTCGGCAAATCAGTCCCCCCCATTTCTCCTCATAATGGAACAGGACAAGCAGTGCTCCCCCTATACAGGGTGCGGTGGGGATGAGGTGGAAGAGAGATTAACCCTTACTCCACCTGGACCAATTCATATATAAAATATATCACTGAGGGGAAAGAGGCTACTCTCCCGGAGTCTGTGGGTGCACACAAACATGTCAAACGGAGTCTCTGGTGTTTGGGGGTACAGCCCTTTAACTCTGGGCCCAATCACACGGGATCCTGCTGGGGGACTCCATGCTGGGGATGATGGGGTTCAGGAGCAGTAACAGCGGCCAATATAACCAATGGGAATGCAAGCTGGGACAAGCCATACAGAGAGAAGGAAAGTGGCGCGAGGTAGTGGGATTGGCTGAGAGAGAAGGGGAGCTTATGAACAATATGGAGGCACCAAGCTGGATTTACAGAACCAATCGCACGTGATCCTGCTGGGGGACTCCATGCTGGGGATGATGGGGTTCAGGAGCAGTAACAGCGGCCAATATAACCAATGGGAATGCAAGCTGGGACCAGCCATACAGAGAGAAGGAAAGTGGCGCGTGGGAGTGGGATTGGCTGAGAGAGAAGGGGAGCTTCTGAGCAATATGGAAGAGGCTTGTGGGTACTCACGGATACATGGCCATTGTAGTCATCTTGATGAAGATCTCCCTGCTGGGACTCTCCGCTGTGTTGCAGGTAAAGGCTTGGGGTGGAGGCATCTTGTGCTTTTTGCAGAATTCTGCTGGGGAAATGCTACTCTCCTGTTTCACCTCATGAAGGTCGGATTTGGCTGCCACAAGCAGGCAGGGCGTCCGGCTGTCCATGAAGTGTTGCTGTGTGCATAAAGATGCCATGAGCGCTCACTCACACTGTACTCACTCATACAGATACACACACTGTACAGACGTGACAAGCATCAGCAAGAAAAACATGTGTATTATCTGCTACACTGTTTCAAGAGTCAGAACCAGCAGGGATAAACTTGCCACTACATTTAAAATAACTGTACAACCAGCAAGAGACCGGTATTGGGGAGCCGGCTTAGAACGGTGCTCTATGTTTATTATGCCAGAGCCAACATAGGGCTGGAACATTCCCTTCCCTACAGCCGGCAGCAATACAAACCTTAAATATCCTGGCACAGTAGTCGAACGAGTGGGGATTAGCAACGTCGTAGAGCAAACAGACGACATCGCACAGTGTATCTGCGGGGGACAAGGCTTCGCTCTCCACAATGTGGTGCAGCTGAAAGACACGTGGAAATGTGGGTATCAAACTGTTCCTCCGGCACAATTCAGTGTTAGTGTGCAACTTGCACTCTCTGCGCACCCAACTTACCAGCAAATACTTCTCCTGGCCGTACACATAGACGGGGTTAATTGCATAGAAGGACTTGTGCTCCTCTCGCACTCGCTTCTGTCTCTGTAATGGAAGCAAACAGGAAATGGGCACGACCAAGGTGGGCAAGCAGATATATATATATATATATATATATGAGTATATATTTCCTGGAGTTAAAGTGCTCACCATTAGGTTCCTCCCTAAATGAGACTGGAGAATCCCACTCTTTCCGCTGCCTTGGGAGCCAATCACGTTGCACCTGAACACATTGCGCTGTGTCTGCCGCTTATGTAAGTCAATCTTCTTATCTCTAGTCACTGGGAGAGAAGGGAAAGTTCTATGGAGGCCTGATTGTGCCTGGGTTGTGCTACTGTACCCAACTGCCAACCTACATGTAATATGGCACTGCCCGGGGAGCCAATCACGTTGCAGCTGAACACACTGCGATGTGTCTGCCGCTTATGTAAGTCAATCTTCTTATCTCTAGTCACTGGGAGAGAAGGGAAAGTTCTATGGAGGCCTGATTGTGCCTGGGTTGTGCTACTGTACCTAAGCTGGGACTGCCAGCCCACATGTAATATAGCACTGCCCGGGGCGCCAATCACACCCTGGCCCTGGGTATGCACCCCTCAGGGCATGTGTTTCATCATAATGTTAACTTTTAGTATGTTATAGAATGGACAATGATAAGCAACTTTTTAATTGGTCTTAATTTTTTTAATTATTATTTTTTTTATTATTATTTCATGCCTTCTTCCGACTCTTTCCAACATTCAAAGGGGGGTCACAGACCCCAGCAGCCAAAAAAACGAATTGTTATTTTAATTCCTTACTTTTCAATTCAGGTTCTCTCCTATTCATATACCAGCCTCTCATTCAAACCACTGCCTGGTTGCTAAGGTAATTTACACCCTAGTAAAGGCTAATAATAAGCCATTTGATAACCCACTGCCTCCTATGGCAGAAATTGCTCTTTGGAGTCATCATCCCTATATATGTCTATGTCTGTAAGTCTATGAAGATTTTCATTCATCCAGGTCATGGTATATCTAGTATAAATAAATTTAAAGCAACTGGACTTGTTAAGAAATATATAGCAAGGCTATATATTTACCCTTAATTGTGCACAGCTACAAGGCAAACATCTGTACTCCCAGGGGGGGCTGCACTGGAACGACATTTAGAGGTGCCAGTCAAGGCCACAGGCAGTATTTCCTATAGAGACACGGAATGTTTGCCTGTGTGCAGCTGGCGTGTACGACTGCTCCCTGTGTTTGTATGTGGGATAGTGAATACGAGCCGGCCTCTGGCTTACCTGTGACTGCCATGGCCTGGGATTCTTGTTCTGTTAGTATGGAGTAGCCCAAGTAGCCCAAATACTCCAGGCACCGCTGCACATCCAGGTACGTTGTTAACCTGCCAGATTCCCAGAGAGAAGCAAAGCAAATATCACCATAAAAAGAGAGGCCACCCCAGTGGGGGTTAATGTGCTTGGTTACACCAGGCAGGTTGGAATGATACCCTAACCCACCCCAGTGGGGGTAAATGTGCTCGGTTACACCAGGCAGGTTGGAATGATACCCTAACCCACCCAAGGAGGGTGTTAATGTGCTTGGTAACACCAGGCAGGTTGGAATGATACCCTAACCCACCCCAGTGGGGGTTAATGTGCTTGGTAACACCAGGCAAGTTGGAATGATACCCTAACCCACCCCAGTGGGGGTTAATGTGCTTGGTTACACCAGGCAGGTTGGAATGATACCCTAACCCACCCCAGTGGGGGTTAATGTGCTTGGTAACACCAGGCAAGTTGGAATGATACCCTAACCCACCCCAGTGGGGGTTAATGTGCTTGGTAACACCAGGCAGGTTGGAATGATACCCTAACCCACCCAAGGAGGGTGTTAATGTGCTTGGAAACACCAGGCAGGTTGGAATGATACCCTAACCCACCCCAGTGGGGGTTAATGTGCTTGGTAAAACCAGGCAGGTTGGAATGATACCCTAACCCACCCCAGTGGGGGTTAATGTGCTTGGTAAAACCAGGCAGGTTGGAATGATACCCTAACCCACCCCAGTGGGGGTTAATGTGCTTGGTTACACCAGGCAGGTTGGAATGATACCCTAACCCACCCAAGGAGGGTGTTAATGTGCTTGGTAACACCAGGCAGGTTGGAATGATACCCTAACCCACCCCAGTGGGGGTTAATGTGCTTGGTAACACCAGGCAGGTTGGAATGATACCCTAACCCACCCCAGTGAGGGTTAATGTGCTCGGTTACACCAGGCAGGTTGGAATAATACCTGTTTACCCACAGGGAGATTAGAAACAGATACTCATATGTCCCCCCCAAAGCCCCTGGTTTCAGGGTTCAATAGACCCTCCTTGCTCAATAAGGTTCATGTAAGTGATTCCCTGATTGGTGAGCTGTTGTGGCTGTAGAGGAAGCCACACTGGGTGCTGTCTCTGCTCACATATCCATTTCACATACTGATCCCAATGGGCCCCTCAGGTTTCATTCCTGACAAAGGCCTGTAACCAGCAAAGACCCTGCTTTACTCACGTCCACTGGGACAGGAAGCCCTGGTAGGTGATCCAACCCTTCTCATTGGTGTAGACGGTGTTATTAACATCGGGGCCCCAAGGCATATAGGGGAAAACCTGAAACAGATCCTTCAGTTCCTCGGGAGATAGAGCACAATCTCTGTCCTGCAACACAAGGTGCCACGTGAGTCCCACACATGTATGTGCGCAATGAGCAGTCACTGCAGCTTGGCGCCCCCTACTGCCCCCGGCAGCCATACTGGGGCTCACTGTATGGCCAAAAGGACTGTTGCATTTCCCTCATATGCACAGCCCCAGGGAGCTCTCTGTGTATTTGTGTGTCATTCCCCCAAGGAAACGCAGCTTATATATGTGCAACCAAACCCCTCCGCCTTCTACTGCACATACAGAATATATAGCGCATACAGAATATACAGCACATACAGAATATACAGCACATACAGAATATATAGCGCATACAGAATATACAGCACATACAGAATATACAGACAGTGTTGCACTCACCTGATCGTGTTTATCAAATATACTCTGCAGAAAGAGATAGGCGTGATGGTTCAGCTCCGTCGTACAGTCTATGGGAACCTTAAGCCTGAAACAACAGTCACATGTCATTGCCAACCCCCCTGCCCTGCCATGCCCTCCTGCCAAACCAACCTGTGCCCTTGCTAGCTGCTCTATTAGGCACCCTGAATACTTATTGATGGAATAATTCTTCTTCACTAAGTAGTGAGTAGAAAGAAAGGCTACTCACTGAGGAAACAGGTATTCAGGAGTCAGTTCCAGGTCATCATCATATCCAAATCTCCGTAGTACAGTCCAGGTGGTCTCGTGCCTCCCCCGCTGGATAAACAGTGTGTGTAGGAACAGGAAACCTGCAATTGGGATAATGTCAGAGTGTTCCGGGACTGTACCCCCATCTGCCTGACCCCCTTCCAACAACTATTGTATTACATATTTATATGATATATTAGTGTATTTATATAACATATTGGGGGGGTGCAAGGATCTAATATATCTGGGGCAATGAGCATATACAGTAACAACATCGGGGCTACACAACCCCAAACCTACATGTGATTCATTATGCCTGTTTTGGGGGGAAGGGGGGGGGGGCTAAAACAAAGTCACATACCAGGCTGAACCACACACAGGACAGGGAAACTCCAAACACAGCAATGAAACAGTGGAAACACAGGGGGTGAATGGGGAGTGCCTATCCCTAGTGCATGGAGTCAGTTAGGGGGGGAACTTTGCAGCTGTCTGTAGCGGGACAGAACCCCCATTAGTGAGTGCAATTTGGGACCCCACCTTTCAGAGTCAGCCCGTTGGCAGACACCCCGTCGAGCACATTCTTTCGCACCACGTTCTTGACATCCTCCAGGGCTTGCGGTGCCAGCGGTATGTGAAAGCAGATTCTCTGCAAGGCAAGAGGGAGACATGGCAGTGACGGGCTGTTTGGGGGCCACTATTGCTGGGTAGGTAAGTGGGGGGGGGGGGGGGGTGTAGCCACTCTTACCTGGAAAAAGTTCAGTTCAGCATCATTTAGAATTCTGTCATTATCCATATCAGATATCTTAAAGATCCGTGTCAGGGCTTTCACACAGGCCGGCTTCAGCTGCAACGAGTCAAAGGGGGTCATACGCGGGGGCCACAAACACCTTACAGGGCACCTCCCATTTACATATTGGGGGGGCGGGGGTGGGACACCCAAATGAATGATGTAGGAGAACGACTAGAATGGACTGGCTTGTATCCAATGTAGTTGGCATCTCTAAGGGCCCTATATCCGTGTTTGGCTAGCAAGGAACAATAGGCACGACTTTCTGTTCCCTGTCTGAATGACATGCAGGGGTGTGACTAGCACTGCACCCCAAGGCGAGCTGGATAGAGAGATGCAGGGCAGGGAATAAGGCAGCCGGGCTGAGCCTATCAGGGGCTCCGTATATGGCGGAACGGCCCACACTTGCCTAATGCCCATTTATGGGGACAGGGGTAACTGCCAATACAATGCAGCAATACTCCATCTGCAACTGGCCTACGTGTATGTTTTGTTCTGCAACTCTCTACCGCTATCTGGTTGCTGGGGCTTAACTAAGCTAGCAACCAGCCAGACTGAATGGAAGATGAACAGAAGTCAGGCCCAGAAGCAATTGAGAGCTTGCCCCTCCATCCCAGCACTCTCCTTTCTGTACAAGCCACACAGCCATCCCATACCTCTTTCTCCTCGGGGCAGTAGAGGGGCCCGGTGGGGTGCAGCACAGCTTTCTGAGCGTAGTAGAAAAGCTCCGATATGTTTTTCAGGTTCTTGGCTGAACACTGAGAGGAAAACATTAGAGATCAGGAAACTCACACAGTAGCACTTACTCTGGAGGCTTCAGCTTTAGGAAACGTTTAGTATGTTATATAAAGGCTAATTCTAAGTAACTTTTCAATTGGTCTTCATGGGGAATGGGGTCGCTGCCCCGGCAGCCAAAACACGATTGCTCAGCAGTTTTATTGTTACTTTTTATAACTTATTGTTCTATTCAGGTACTCTCCTATTCACATATCAGCCTCTCATTTAAACCACTTCCTGGTTGCTAAGGTAATTTAGACCCTAGCAACCAGATGCTGAACAGAAAGTGAAATAACTAAAAAAAAAATACAAATAAAAATTGAAGACCAACTGCAAACTTCCTCAGAATATTATACTCTAATTAACGTTTAAGGAAAAGGAAAGGCTAAGTCACTTGGGGGTACCAAAATGTTGCCAAGTGACTTAAATCTCTTACCTTTTACCCCGGGCTGGTGCCCCTGTTAGGAGAGAACCACACCAACCCGGGGTACCTGTAGAGCTTCCTTCTTCCGGTTTCTCACGCTTACACATGCGAGTGAGAGGCGGAACTTAAACAAGAAAGTCGCTTTTCACTCTACTGCGCAGGCGCCGGCCCAGGGATTCCACCGGCAGAAGAAACAGGAAGGAGGAAGCACTTGCTACAGGTACCCCGGGCTGGTGTAGGTTCTCCTAACAGGGGCACCAGCCTGGGGTAAAAGGTAAGCGATTAAAGTCACTCGGGGGTGTCTAACATTATGGCAGCCCCAAGTGACTGAGCCTTTCCTTCTCCTTTAACTCAAAGGTGAACATCCCCTTTAATCTCAATCCTCTTCCCTGTGCCGAGTGCCATGTACCCTGCGTGGCACAAACCAGCCCAAGGTACTAGACAGTCCTGCGTGGCACAGTCCAGCCCAAGGTACTAGAGCGCCCTGCGTGGCACAGTGCAACCCAAGGTACTAGAGCGCCCTGCGTGGCACAGTCCAGCCCAAGGTACTAGAGCGCCCTGCGTTGCACAGTGCAACCCAAGGTACTAGAGCGCCCTGCGTGGCACAGTCCAGCCCAAGGTACTAGAGCACCCTACATGGCACAGTCCAGCCCAATGTACTAGAGCACCCTACGTGGCACAGTCCAGCCCTTGGTACTCGAGCACCCTGCGTGGAACAGTCCAGCCCAAAATACTAGAACGCCCTGCGTGGCACAGTCCAGCCTAAGGTACTCGAGCACCCTGCGTGGAACAGTCCAGCCCAAAATACTAGAACGCCCTGCGTGGCACAGTCCAGCCTAAGGTACTCGAGCACCCTGCGTGGAACAGTCCAGCCCTAGGTACTCACCCTGCGTGGCACAGTCCAGCCCAAGGTACTAGAGCGCCCTGCGTGGCACAGTCCAGCCCAAGGTACTCAAGCACCCTGCGTGGAACAGTCCAGCCCAAAGTACTAGAACGCCCTGCATGGCACAGTTCAGCCTAAGGTACTCGAGCACCCTGCGTGGAACAGTCCAGCCCTAGGTACTCGAGCACCCTGCGTGGCACAGTCCAGCCTAAGGTACTAGAGCGCCCTGCATGGCACAGTCCAGCCCTAGGTACTCAAGCACCCTGCGTGGAACAGTCCAGCCCAAGGTACTAGAGCACCCTGCGTGGCACAGTCCAGCCTAAGGTACTCGAGCACCCTGCGTGGCACAGTCCAGCCCTAGGTACTCAAGCACCCTGCGTGGAATAGTCCAGCCCAAGGTACTAGAGCGCCCTGCGTGGCACAGTCCAGCCCAAGGTACTAGAGCGCCCTGCGTGGCACAGTGCAACCCAAGGTACTAGAGCGCCCTGCGTGGCACAGTCCAGCCCAAGGTACTAGAGAACCCTGTCTGCCAATCAGTTCAACACCCTGGCAAAGCTGCACCCACCTCTACGCATGTTTCTATCTCGGAGTATTGGTTCATAATGGGCAGGATTGTTTCCAGGCTGCTGTAATCCAAAAGGTCGGACTTGTTCCCCACCAGAATGAGTGGAACCCTGGAACAATAAAAGTACATTGTAGCACATGAGGGGGAACCCTGTGGCCGACTGATGTATTTGGGGGGGCACACAGGCATCAGTGCAGTGAAGCCACAATCTGACAATGAGCGGCTAGCCTATAGCATATTATATAAAAACGTGCATAGGGAGTCACAGCTTGGGGCCACACTGATGCTACTGCGGGGACCCATGAGTGGGGGGGTTGTGTCACCCAATGGTTTGGTTACACCAACAGCAGCTTCCCCCAAATGCGGCTCCATGTTACTTGATGGCTGTGATTGCAAGCCCCCGTGCCCCAGTGTTACACATACCTGTTGTCTTTGTCCGTTCGTTCGTTAATGAGTGGGATCCAGTGGTTGGTGACCTAAATGAATGCAGGACATGCCATTGAATACACTGCATATTATGTACATGGATAAACCGTATTACAAGGGTAACTAAACACACACAAGTGAAGGAATGCCCTTCTATCTGAAAGTACAGGAATCCCAACCATGGAAAGGATTGTGGCAAATCCAGGTTCAGCTTTCATTGAAAATATTCCCCTTCCTTACCTTATCGATGGAGTTCCTGTTATTCACGGCATACACAATGCATATAACATTGGCCTAGGAGAAAGGAACAGCCATTTAGAGTATGTACACCCCCACGCCCGACTGAGAAATGGGGCAGCCCAAAAGTATGTACACCCCCACACCTGACTGAGATGGGGCAGCCCAAAAGTATGTACACCCCCACGCCTGACTGAGAGATGGGGCAGCCCAAAAACTGACTTTGCTTCAAGCCAATCATCCGCTCCCAATAACACAGCCATTCCTGCACCGGTACAGCTGGGGTTTTTGCTACAGAAACCCTACTATAGTTTATATAAATACCCCGCTGTGTAGCCCCGGGGGCAGCCATTCCTGCACCGGTACAGCTGGGGTTTTTGCTACAGAAACCCTACTATAGTTTATATAAATACCCCGCTGTGTAGCCCCGGGGGCAGCCGTTCATGCACTGGTACAGCTGGGGTGTTTGCTACAGAAACCCTACTATAGTTTATATAAATACCCCGCTGTGTAGCCCCGGGGGCAGCCATTCCTGCACCGGTACAGCTGGGGTGTTTGCTACAGAAACCCTACTATAGTTTATATAAATACCCCGCTGTGTAGCCCCGGGGGCAGCCGTTCCTGCACTGGTACAGCTGGGGTGTTTGCTACAGAAACCCTACTATAGTTTATATAAATACCCCGCTGTGTAGCCCCGGGGGCAGCCGTTCCTGCACCGGTACAGCTGGGGTGTTTGCTACAGAAACCCTACTATAGTTTATATAAATACCCCGCTGTGTAGCCCCGGGGGCAGCCATTCCTGCACTGGTACAGCTGGGGTGTTTGCTACAGAAACCCTACTATAGTTTATATAAATACCCCGCTGTGTAGCCCCGGGGGCAGCCATTCCTGCACCGGTACAGCTGGGGTGTTTGCTACAGAAACCCTACTATAGTTTATATAAATACCCCGGGGGCAGCCATTTGCTACAGAAACCCTACTATAGTTTATGGCTGCCCCCGGGGATACACAGCGGGGTACTTACAGGGTAGTGGGCACTACAGATAAAGGAGACACTTACCCGCGAGATCTCCATATACAGCTGATCATCAGTCTGTTCTGCTTCTGTGCGGGAGAGACAATCACATCCTGTTAAAATGGCCCCTTCCCTCCACCCCAGTGGAAAGCACAATTCCCCCATAATGCACTCTGACAGAACAGGCCCAGCTGTGTGGCTCTCCCATCATGTAAGGGCCACGTCCCATGGGGAGTCGCTTGCAGTTAAATCTCGGCTACTGTGGGATCGAATATCCCTGAAATGCCTTCTCAGGGGCAATAAACAGAATGGGCTGTGGGAAGGCAAATACATTGCTTTGTTTTCCAAAGTAGCACAAAGTTTCCTCCTGCGGATATTTAATCTCCCCGTGGCCCCAATGGTTTCAGTAATATCAGTGGCTGCAGCGACAGTAACATGGAAGTCATTATTTCTGCCCCTCTGTAATCAGTGTGTGTGTGTGGGGGGGGGGGGGGGGCAGCACCAGAAGGCAGAATATTGGGGGGCAGGAATGATTATTTAGCCACGGGTATATCTATATGTATTACCGGAATAATCCACTATGTGCGTTGGCACTCTCTCAGGGGTGACATCTCCAGGGATCGTAATCTCTTCTGCCCGAGCAGGAACCTACACCAGAGACAGGAAGGAAGTGCAGTCAGTATCTAGATATTTCCTATATATCTATCTACACCAGAGACACGGGGGAAGGAAGTGCAGTCAGTATCTAGATATCTCCTATATATCTATCTACACCAGAGACACTGGGGAAGGAAGTGCAGTCAGTATCTAGATATTTCCTATATATCTATCTACACCAGAGACACGGGGGAAGGAAGTGCAGTCAGTATCTAGATATCTCCTATATATCTATCTACACCAGAGACACGGGGGAAGGAAGTGCAGTCAGTATCTAGATATTTCCTATATATCTATCTACACCAGAGACACGGGGGAAGGAAGTGCAGTCAGTATCTAGATATCTCCTATATATCTATCTACACCAGAGACACGGGGGAAG
Source organism: Xenopus tropicalis (assembly GCF_000004195.4). Classification (NCBI taxonomy): domain Eukaryota; kingdom Metazoa; phylum Chordata; class Amphibia; order Anura; family Pipidae; genus Xenopus; species Xenopus tropicalis. The sequence continues at coordinate 51,878,218 of NC_030686.2, forward strand.
GAAGTGCAGTCAGTATCTAGATATCTCCTATATATCTATCTACACCAGAGACACGGGGGAAGGAAGTGCAGTCAGTATCTAGATATCTCCTATATATCTATCTACACCAGAGACACGGGGGAAGGAAGTGCAGTCAGTATCTAGATATCTCCTATATATCTATCTACACCAGAGACACGGGGGAAGGAAGTGCAGTCAGTATCTAGATATCTCCTATATATCTATCTACACCAGAGACACTGGGGAAGGAAGTGCAGTCAGTATCTAGATATCTCCTATGTATCTATCTACACCAGAGACACTGGGGAAGGAAGTGCAGTCAGTATCTAGATATCTCCTATGTATCTATCTATATCTATATTGCCCCAGAGAGGAGACATTCAGACCATCTTACCCATCAATGGCTCCCCATGCTGCTCAGTGTAGGCTGCCACCATCCTATGGGATCTGAACCGAGTGTCAGCGGGTACTGCCCCTGCCAAGCTCATCTGGGTACCACCCTAGTGCCAATCCCTCCCCTCTGCTCCCCACAACTAACTGCCAGTCATGCACCTACAACTCTAACTGCCCCCCCACTTACCTCCTCTGGAAACTCCTCGCCGACCAGCGACATAATAAGTGAGGTCTTCCCAACTCTGGCTGCAAAGTATAAAGTTAGAGATAGCGGTGTTACACCCTTACACTCGGGGGTTAGAGATAGCGGGGTTACACGCTTACACTCGGGGGTTAGAGATAGCGGGGTTGCACCCTTACACTCGGGGGTTAGAGATAGCGGGGTTGCACCCTTACACTCGGGGGTTAGAGATAGCGGAGTTGCACCCTTACACTCGGGGGTTAGAGATAGCGGGGTTACACTCGGGGGTTAGGGTTAGAGATAGCGGAGTTGCACCCTTACACTCGGGGGTTAGAGATAGCGGGGTTACACTCGGGGGTTAGGGTTAGAGATAGCGGGGTTACACTCGGGGGTTAGGGTTAGAGGGGTTACACTCGGGGGTAGAGATAGCGGGGTTGCACCCTTACACTCGGGGGTTAGAGATAGCGGGGTTGCACCCTTACACTCGGGGTTAGAGATAGCGGAGTTGCACCCTTACACTCGGGGGTTAGAGATAGCGGAGTTGCCACCCTTACACTCGGGGGTTAGAGATAGCGGGGTTACACTCGGGGGTTAGGGTTAGAGATAGCGGAGTTGCACCCTTACACTCGGGGGTTAGAGATAGCGGGGTTACACTCGGGGGTTAGGGTTAGAGATAGCGGGGTTACACTCGGGGGTTAGGGTTAGAGGGGTTACACTCGGGGGTTAGAGATAGCGGGGTTGCACCCTTACACTCGGGGGTTAGAGATAGCGGGGTTGCACCCTTACACTCGGGGGTTAGAGATAGCGGGGTTGCACCCTTACACTCGGGGGTTAGGGTTAGAGATAGCGGGGTTACACTCGGGGTTAGGGTTAGAGGGGTTACACTCGGGGGTTAGAGATAGCGGGGTTACACTCGGGGGTTAGAGATAGCGGGGTTGGCAACCCTTACACTCAGGGGTTAGAGATAGCGGGTTGCACCCTTACACTCGGGGGTTAGAGATAGCGGGGTTGCACCCTTACACTCGGGGGTTAGAGATAGCGGGTACACTCGGGGGTTAGGGTTAGCGGGGTTACACTCGGGGGTAGAGATAGCGGGGTTACACTCGGGGTTAGAGATAGCGGGGTTACACTCGGGGGTTAGGGTTAGAGATAGCGGGGTTACACTCGGGGGTTAGGGTTAGAGATAGCGGGGTTACACTCGGGGTTAGGGTTAGAGATAGCGGGGTTACACTCGGGGGTTAGGGTTAGAGATAGCGGGCGTTACACTCGGGGGTTAGGGTTAGAGATAGCGGGGGTACACTCGGGGGTTAGGGTTAGAGATAGCGGGGTTACACTCGGGGGTTAGGGTTAGAGATAGCGGGGTTACACTCGGGGGTTAGGGTTAGAGATAGCGGGGTTACACTCGGGGTTAGGGTTAGAGATAGCGGGGTTTACACTCGGGGGTAGGGGGGGGTTACCGGGGTTAGGGTTAGAGATAGCGGGTTACACTCGGGGGTTAGGGTTAGAAGACTAGCGGGGTTAACAACTCGGGGGTTTAGGGTAGAGATAAGCGGGGTTTACACTCGCGGGTTAGGGTAGAGATAGCGGGGTTACACTCGGGGTGTTAGGGTTAGAGGATAGCGGGTAACACTCGGGGTTCAGGGTTAGAAGATAGCGGGTTACACTCGGGGGTTAGGTTTAGAGATAGCGGGGTTACCACTCGGGGGTTAGGGTTAGAGATAGCGGGGTACACTCGGGGGTTAGGGTTAGAGATAGCGGGGTTACACAATCGGGGTGTTAGGGTTAGGGATAGCGGTTGGTTACCACGTCAGGGGGCTTAGGGTTAGAGATAGCGGGGTTACACTCGGGGGTTAGGGTAGAGATAGCCGGGTTACACTCGGGGGGTTTAGGGTTAGAGATAGCGGGGTTACCACTCGGGGGTTAGGGTTAGAGATAGCGGGGTTACACTCGGGGGTTAGGGTTAGAGATAGCGGGGGTTACACTCGGGGGTTAGGGTTTAGAGATAGCGGGGTTACACTCGGGGGTTAGGGTTAGAGATAGCGGGGTTACACTCGGGGTTAGGGTTAGAGATAGCGGGGTTACACTCGGGGGTTAGGGTTAGAGATAGCGGGGTTACACTCGGGGGTTAGGGTTAGAGATAGCGGGGTTACACTCGGGGGTTAGGGTTAGAGATAGCGGGGTTACACTCGGGGTTAGGGTTAGAGATAGCGGGGTTACACTCGGGGGGTTAGGCGTTAGAGATAGCGGGGTTACACTCGGGGTTAGGGTTAGAGATAGCGGGGTTACACTCGGGGGTTAGGGTTAGAGATAGCGGGGTTACACTCGGGGGTTAGGGTTAGAGATAGCGGGGTTACACTCGGGGGTTAGGGTTAGAGATAGCGGGGTTACACTCGGGGTTAGGGTTAGAGATAGCGGGGTTACACTCGGGGGTTAGAGATAGCGGGGTTACACTCGGGGGTTAGAGATAGCGGGGTTACACTCGGGGGTTAGAGATAGCGGGTTACACCGGGGGTTAGGGTTAGAGATAGCGGGGTTACACTCGGGGGGTTAGGTTAGAGATAGCGGGGTTACACTCGGGGGTTAGGGTTAGAGATAGCGGGGTTACACTCGGGGGTTAGAGATAGCGGGGTTACACTCGGGGGTTAGGGTTAGAGATAGCGGGGTTACACTCAGGGGGTTAGAGATAGCGGGGTTACACTCGGGGGTTAGGGTTAGAGATAGCGGGTTACACTCGGGGTTAGAGATAGCGGGGTTACACTCGGGGGTTAGGGTTAGAGATAGCGGGGTTACACTCGGGGGTTAGGGTTAGAGATAGCGGGGTTACACTCGGGGGTTAGGGTTAGAGATAGCGGGTTACACTCGGGGGTTAGGGTTAGAGATAGCGGGGTTACACTCGGGGGTTAGGGTAGAGATAGCGGGGTTACACTCGGGGTTAGAGATAGCGGGTTACACTCGGGGGTTAGAGATAGTGGGTTACACTCAGGGGGTTAGGGTAGAGATAGCGGGGTTACACTCGGGGGTTAGAGATAGGGGGGTTACACTCGGGGGTGAGGGTTAGCGGGGTTACACTCGGGGGTTAGGGTTAGAGGGGTTACACTCGGGGGTTAGGGTTAGAGATAGGGGGGTTACACTCGGGGGTTAGGGTTAGAGAAGGGGGTTACACTCGGGGGTTAGGGTTAGAGATAGCGGGGTTACACTCGGGGTTAGGGTTAGAGATAGCGGGGTTACACTCGGGGTTAGAGATAGCGGGTTACACTCGGGGGTTAGAGATAGCGGGGTTACACTCGGGGGTTAGAGATAGCGGGGTTACACTCGGGGTTAGAGATAGCGGGGTTACACTCGGGGTTTAGAGATAGCGGGTTTACACTCGGGGGTTGGGTTAGAGATAGCGGGGTTACACTCGGGGGTTAGAGATAGCGGGACTCGGGGTTAGGGTTAGAGATAGCGGGGTTACACTCGGGGGTTAGAGATAGTGGGTTACACTCGGGGGTTAGGGGTTAGAGATAGCGGGGTTACACTCGGGGGTTAGGGTTAGAGATAGCGGGGTTACACTCGGGGGTTAGAGATAGGGGGGTTACACTCGGGGTTAGGGTTAGCGGGGTTACACTCGGGGGTTAGGGTTAGAGATAGCGGGGTTACACTCGGGGGTTAGGGTTAGAGGGGTTACACTCGGGGGTTAGGGTTAGAGATAGGGGGGTTACACTCGGGGGTTAGGGTTAGAGATAGCGGGGTTACACTCGGGGGTTAGGGTTAGAGATAGCGGGGTTACACTCGGGGGTTAGGGTTAGAGATAGCGGGGTTACACTCGGGGGTTAGAGATAGCGGGTTACACTCGGGGGTTAGAGATAGCGGGGTTACACTCGGGGGTTAGGGTTAGAGATAGCGGGGTTACACTCGGGGGTTAGGGTTAGAGATAGCGGGGTTACACTCGGGGGTTAGGGTTAGAGATAGCGGGGTTACACTCGGGGGTTAGAGATAGCGGGGTTACACTCGGGGTTAGAGATAGCGGGGTTACACTCGGGGGTTAGAGATAGCGGGGTTACACTCGGGGGTTAGAGATAGCGGGGTTTACACTCGGGGGTTAGGGTTAGAGATAGCGGGGTTACACTCGGGGGTTAGGGTTAGAGATAGCGGGGTTACACTCGGGGGTTAGGGTTAGAGATAGCGGGGTTACACTCGGGGGTTAGGGTTAGAGATAGCGGGGTTACACTCGGGGGTTAGAGATAGCGGGGTTACACTCGGGGGTTAGGGTTAGAGATAGCGGGGTTACACTCGGGGTTAGGGTTAGAGATAGCGGGGTTACACTCGGGGGTTAGAGATAGCGGGGTTACACTCGGGGGTTAGAGATAGCGGGGTTACACTCGGGGTTAGGGTTAGAGATAGCGGGGTTACACTCGGGGGTTAGGGTTAGAGATAGCGGGGTTACACTCGGGGGTTAGGGTTAGAGATAGCGGGGTTACACTCGGGGGTTAGGGTTAGAGATAGCGGGGTTACACTCGGGGTTAGGGTTAGAGATAGCGGGGTTACACTCGGGGGTTAGGGTTAGAGATAGCGGGGTTACACTCGGGGGTTAGGGTTAGAGATAGCGGGGTTACACTCGGGGGTTAGAGATAGGGGGGTTACACTCGGGGGTTAGGGTTAGCGGGGTTACACTCGGGGGTTAGGGTTAGAGATAGCGGGGTTACACTCGGGGGTTAGGGTTAGAGGGGTTACACTCGGGGGTTAGGGTTAGAGATAGGGGGGTTACACTCGGGGTTAGGGTTAGAGATAGCGGGGTTACACTCGGGGGTTAGGGTTAGAGATAGCGGGTTACACTCGGGGTTAGAGATAGCGGGGTTACACTCGGGGGGTTAGAGATAGCGGGGTTACACTCGGGGGTTAGAGATAGCGGGGTTACACTCGGGGTTAGAGATAGCGGGGTTACACTCGGGGTTAGAGATAGCGGGGTTACACTCGGGGGTTAGGGTTAGAGATAGAGGGGTTACACTCGGGGGTTAGGGTTAGAGGGGTTACACTCGGGGGTTAGGGTTAGAGGGGTTACACTCGGGGGTTAGGGTTAGAGATAGCGGGGTTACACTCGGGGGTTAGAGATAGCGGGGTTACACTCGGGGGTTAGGGTTAGAGATAGAGGGGTTACACTCGGGGGTTAGGGTTAGAGGGGTTACACTCGGGGGTTAGGGTTAGAGATAGCGGGGTTACACTCGGGGGTTAGGGTTAGAGGGGTTACACTCGGGGGTTAGGGTTAGAGGGGTTACACTCGGGGGTTAGGGTTAGAGGGGTTACACTCGGGGGTTAGGGTTAGAGATAGCGGGGTTACACTCGAGGGTTAGAGGGGTTACACTCGGGGGTTAGGGTTAGAGTACTGGCACAATTAAAGGGGAAGTTCACCTTTAAATTAAAGTTTAATACAATGCAGACATTGATATTCGGAGACAATTTGTTACTGGTCTTCATTTTTTATGGTTTTTCAGTTATTTTGTTTTTTGTTCAGCAGCTCTCCATTTGGTACTTTAGCAGCTATCTAGTTGCTAGCGTCTTTTTTACCCTAGCAACCAGGCAGTGGTTTAAAGGAGAGATGGGAATATGAATAGTAGAGTGACTGTACAGAAAGAGAGATAATACCAAGTAATAAAAGTGGAGCCTCACAGAGCAATAGGGTTTGGCTGCCGGGGTCACTGACCCCATTGGAAGCTGCAAAGCTGCTTAGGGCTCCTTCACCTATACCTTACCGGTTTCTATAAACTTCCCCACTGGCCATTTTGTTGTGTATCTTTTGATCGAGGCCCCTCCTACTCCCCTTCCAGTCTGTCACTCACACAGCTGCACGGTTGCTAGGGGATGCGGCCCATAGATACAAGCTGCAGACTAGGGCATAGAGAATACGCGTGTATTGCTCTATTGCCCCAGAGGGGCAGGTAGGACAGTATATATATATATATATATTTCCCCACAAGAGGGATTCCGTATGCCCCAGAGCAGCAATAGCGCAAAGAGAAGCAAGTGAATTTGCCCCATGGGGGGGTAAGTATTATCACACAGGGGGTAGGACACTCACGTTCTCCCACCAGCAGGATTCTCACATCCTTCTTCATGGTGCCCGGTGTGTGGGAGGGACCCACGGCCTGCACCTCCCGCCGGAACCCCGGTGTCACCTCACAGCGCTGCCCTCAGCCTGCAGACCGCTGTCTACGGGAGCCCGCAGGGCCCAACCAACTGAGGAGGCGAAACGGCGTGACGTCACTATGCCATTGGCAGCACTGTCCTGGGCTGGCTCCGCCACGGTACGGGAGCCTGATGGAGACAAACACGTTGCAAAGGCGAACCTGCGTAATGTCCCTCTGTCATTGGCCGCATTTACTTCTCCTTCCTGTGTCCCGCCATCCCGTGTACAGCTCCCCGCTTGGGACAAATCCAGTTACGCGATTCCTTGCCATAAGTACGGGAGCTGAACTGTGACATGTGAATTCAACTGACTCGCCATGGAATGACTTAATTGGTTGTATTATGTCCACTGGGATTGTGGGAAATGCTTAAATACTGCAGTCTAAATGCATACATTCATTGGTTGCTAGGGGTTACTCATACTAGATTGGTTGCTAGGGGTAACTCATACTAGATCAGCTGCTGGGGCTCCTGTGTTCCATGCCAACTACAGGGCAGCAGGGATTGCCTAAATACCCTGCCAATTAGTGCTTTGGCAACTCAGTGTCTCATTGGTTGCCTGAGTGCCCAGTAACAACAGCAGGGGCAGTATATCAGCACTAGTGCCCCATGGAGCCAATTACTTGCCCCTGACAGATCTCTGCTATCGCTCCAAAGGCAATCACCAGGGCATCACTTTCCTATCTGATCCCCCCCCCATTGTAAGCAGCACTCCTGCCCTGCTTTATGGCTGAGATTCTAGCTATCTGTATAACAGAGCATTCTGTCACAGTGGCACAGATCCTATCCCCCCCATTGTAAGCAGCAGTCCTGCCCTGCTTTATGGCTGAGATTCTAGCTATCTGTATAACAGAGCATTCTGTCACAGTGGCACAGATCCTATCTGATCCCCCCCCCATTGTAAGCAGCAGTCCTGCCCTGCTTTATGGCTGAGATTCTAGCTATCTGTATAACAGAGCATTCTGTCACAGTGACACAGATCCTATCTGATCCCCCCATTGTAAGCAGCAGTCCTGCCCTGCTTTATGGCTGAGATTCTAGCTATCTGTATAACAGAGCATTCTGTCACAGTGGCACAGATCCTATCTGATCCCCCCCCATTGTAAGCAGCAGTCCTGCCCTGCTTTATGGCTGAGATTCTAGCTATCTGTATAACAGAGCATTCTGTCACAGTGGCACAGATCCTATCTGATCCCCCCATTGTAAGCAGCAGTCCTGCCCTGCTTTATGGCTGAGATTCTAGCTATCTGTATAACAGAGCATTCTGTCACAGTGGCACAGATCCTATCTGATCCCCCCCCATTGTAAGCAGCAGTCCTGCCCTGCTTTATGGCTGAGATTCTAGCTATCTGTATAACAGAGCATTCTGTCACAGTGGCACAGATCCTATCTGATCCCCCCCCATTGTAAGCAGCAGTCCTGCCCTGCTTTATGGCTGAGATTCTAGCTATCTGTATAACAGAGCATTCTGTCACAGTGGCACAGATCCTATCCCCCCCCCATTGTAAGCAGCAGTCCTGCCCTGCTTTATGGCTGAGATTCTAGCTATCTGTATAACAGAGCATTCTGTCACAGTGGCACAGATCCTATCTGATCCCCCCCATTGTAAGCAGCAGTCCTGCCCTGCTTTATGGCTGAGATTCTAGCTATCTGTATAACAGAGCATTCTGTCACAGTGGCACAGATCCTATCTGATCCCCCCATTGTAAGCAGCAGTCCTGCCCTGCTTTATGGCTGAGATTCTAGCTATCTGTATAACAGAGCATTCTGTCACAGTGGCACAGATCCTATCTGATCCCCCCATTGTAAGCAGCAGTCCTGCCCTGCTTTATGGCTGAGATTCTAGCTATCTGTATAACAGAGCATTCTGTCACAGTGGCACAGATCCTATCTGATCCCCCCCATTGTAAGCAGCAGTCCTGCCCTGCTTTATGGCTGAGATTCTAGCTATCTGTATAACAGAGCATTCTGTCACAGTGGCACAGATCCTATCTGATCCCCCCATTGTAAGCAGCAGTCCTGCCCTGCTTTATGGCTGAGATTCTAGCTATCTGTATAACAGAGCATTCTGTCACAGTGGCACAGATCCTATCTGATCCCCCCATTGTAAGCAGCAGTCCTGCCCTGCTTTATGGCTGAGATTCTAGCTATCTGTATAACAGAGCATTCTGTCACAGTGGCACAGATCCTATCTGATCCCCCCCCATTGTAAGCAGCAGTCCTGCCCTGCTTTATGGCTGAGATTCTAGCTATCTGTATAACAGAGCATTCTGTCACAGTGGCACAGATCCTATCCCCCCCCCATTGTAAGCAGCAGTCCTGCCCTGCTTTATGGCTGAGATTCTAGCTATCTGTATAACAGAGCATTCTGTCACAGTGGCACAGATCCTATCTGATCCCCCCCATTGTAAGCAGCAGTCCTGCCCTGCTTTATGGCTGAGATTCTAGCTATCTGTATAACAGAGCATTCTGTCACAGTGGCACAGATCCTATCTGATCCCCCCATTGTAAGCAGCAGTCCTGCCCTGCTTTATGGCTGAGATTCTAGCTATCTGTATAACAGAGCATTCTGTCACAGTGGCACAGATCCTATCTGACCCCCCCCCCCATTGTAAGCAGCAGTCCTGCCCTGCTTTATGGCTGAGATTCTAGCTATCTGTATAACAGAGCATTCTGTCACAGTGGCACAGATCCTATCTGATCCCCCCCATTGTAAGCAGCAGTCCTGCCCTGCTTTATGGCTGAGATTCTAGCTATCTGTATAACAGAGCATTCTGTCACAGTGGCACAGATCCTATCTGATCCCCCCATTGTAAGCAGCAGTCCTGCCCTGCTTTATGGCTGAGATTCTAGCTATCTGTATAACAGAGCATTCTGTCACAGTGGCACAGATCCTATCTGATCCCCCCATTGTAAGCAGCAGTCCTGCCCTGCTTTATGGCTGAGATTCTAGCTATCTGTATAACAGAGCATTCTGTCACAGTGGCACAGATCCTATCTGATCCCCCCCCCCCCCCCCCACATTGTAAGCAGCAGTCCTGCCCTGCTTTATGGCTGAGATTCTAGCTATCTGTATAACAGAGCATTCTGTCACAGTGGCACAGATCCTATCTGATCCCCCCCCATTGTAAGCAGCAGTCCTGCCCTGCTTTATGGCTGAGATTCTAGCTATCTGTATAACAGAGCATTCTGTCACAGTGGCACAGATCCTATCCCCCCCATTGTAAGCAGCAGTCCTGCCCTGCTTTATGGCTGAGATTCTAGCTATCTGTATAACAGAGCATTCTGTCACAGTGGCACAGATCCTATCTGATCCCCCCATTGTAAGCAGCAGTCCTGCCCTGCTTTATGGCTGAGATTCTAGCTATCTGTATAACAGAGCATTCTGTCACAGTGGCACAGATCCTATCTGATCCCCCCCATTGTAAGCAGCAGTCCTGCCCTGCTTTATGGCTGAGATTCTAGCTATCTGTATAACAGAGTATTCTGTCACAGTGGCACAGATCCTATCTGATCCCCCCATTGTAAGCAGCAGTCCTGCCCTGCTTTATGGCTGAGATTCTAGCTATCTGTATAACAGAGCATTCTGTCACAGTGGCACAGATCCTATCTGATCCCCCCCATTGTAAGCAGCAGTCCTGCCCTGCTTTATGGCTGAGATTCTAGCTATCTGTATAACAGAGCATTCTGTCACAGTGGCACAGATCCTATCCCCCCCCCCCCCCCATTGTAAGCAGCAGTCCTGCCCTGCTTTATGGCTGAGATTCTAGCTATCTGTATAACAGAGCATTCTGTCACAGTGGCACAGATCCTATCTGATCCCCCCCCATTGTAAGCAGCAGTCCTGCCCTGCTTTATGGCTGAGATTCTAGCTATCTGTATAACAGAGCATTCTGTCACAGTGGCACAGATCCTATCTGATCCCCCCCATTGTAAGCAGCAGTCCTGCCCTGCTTTATGGCTGAGATTCTAGCTATCTGTATAACAGAGCATTCTGTCACAGTGGCACAGATCCTATCTGATCCCCCCATTGTAAGCAGCAGTCCTGCCCTGCTTTATGGCTGAGATTCTAGCTATCTGTATAACAGAGCATTCTGTCACAGTGGCACAGATCCTATCTGATCCCCCCATTGTAAGCAGCAGTCCTGCCCTGCTTTATGGCTGAGATTCTAGCTATCTGTATAACAGAGCATTCTGTCACAGTGGCACAGATCCTATCTGATCCCCCCCATTGTAAGCAGCAGTCCCGCCCTGCTTTATGGCTGAGATTCTAGCTATCTGTATAACAGAGCATTCTGTCACAGTGGCACAGATCCTATCTGATCCCCCCATTGTAAGCAGCAGTCCTGCCCTGCTTTATGGCTGAGATTCTAGCTATCTGTATAACAGAGCATTCTGTCACAGTGGCACAGATCCTATCCCCCCCCATTGTAAGCAGCAGTCCTGCCCTGCTTTATGGCTGAGATTCTAGCTATCTGTATAACAGAGCATTCTGTCACAGTGGCACAGATCCTATCTGATCCCCCCATTGTAAGCAGCAGTCCTGCCCTGCTTTATGGCTGAGATTCTAGCTATCTGTATAACAGAGCATTCTGTCACAGTGACACAGATCCTATCTGATCCCCCCATTGTAAGCAGCAGTCCTGCCCTGCTTTATGGCTTAGGGAATGTATAAACGGCAGATATTATTGGATGGCAGAATCTCAGGAAGGTTTGTGCTAATTTATGCAGTTTATTTAACATCGTTACAATGAGATTATAATTACAGAAAGACAGAATGAGTTTTGGTTGTTACAATTAAGCAGTTCTAAGTACACAACAGACGTGTATCTGTCCGGGCACCGTCACTGGGCAGAGGGGCGCTCCCCACAGCACAGGAAGCTGCAAGTCACATGTTGCAAAGGAGGCAGGGCTTCTGGGGGGTAGGAGGGTTGTGGGGTAACAGGAGGGGTAGGCTAAGAACTGCTGCCCCCAGGGGACTAGTAGTATGGGGTCTCATGGTGGTGGCCCTGTCCTTCAGTGTTGATAATTTATAGATACCCCAGGGCTACAGGCCCCTAACTGTCAGTTAAGGAGGCCAGTTCTTCAGTCCATTTGATTCCTGACCTATGGGGGGCCCCGGGGGGGGGGGTACCTATGATCCACCAGACTTGCCCTGTTTGGATACTCTGTAGATATTCTGCCATGGCTAGGAAACGTTTGCTTGTGTGGGAGGCAGCTGCCCCCTTGTGGAAGGGCCAGGGACAAACAGCCTATGGCAACACATTACAGGCCACATTTCCACCATTTTGTCACCATCTTGCCCTACTTTCGCCAACATGTCATGTCGCTTTAATCTTTCCCTACAGCCCCATCATACATCCATGTTGCCATCTTGCCACACTCTCTGCTTTCTGTACTACTGAAGCTGGCAGCAAGTAGTGGCCAATCAGAGAAGGGCTATGAGGGCAGGGAAAGCTCTAAAAGAAGATGAGCCTGCTGTGTGCCTGGCAGATGCCCGCAGTACCACCTGGTGGGTCTCACCCATCTGGCTCCCGGCTCGTGGGGTCGGTGATAGTCAGGGAGGTGCCACGTGACAGACCAAAGAGCCAGACTGCCGGGAAGAGGCGGGAACTGAAACGGATCCTGTAGGAATGGAGCAGAACCTGGGAATCCCCTGTGCCTAGCAGATGCCCGCTGTACCACCTGGTGGGTCTCACCCATCTGGCTCCTGGCTCGTGGGGTCGGTGATAGTCAGGGAGGTGCCACGTGACAGACCAAAGAGCCAGACTGCCGGGAAGAGGCGGGAACTGAAACAGATCCTGTAGGAATGGAGCAGAACCTGGGAATCCCCTGTGCCGGAATAGAAGGAAAGGAGTTTGGCCTCGCAGTCTAGGAAGACCCCCACAAGCTGTGGCTTTGCCCCGGGGAGCCCGATGCCCTGGTCGCTGTGCCAGGCCGACAGCCCCCCCTTGGCCCATTCCACACACCAGGACAAATGGTTTCTGCCCAGGCGATGGGTCCTTTCAATCTCCGCACAAGCCACGCCAATGCCCCAGCTGGCACCCTGCCTGGCACAGACCTGCCAGTAGCAGCACCCAGAGGAGAAGCTTTGGGCGCAGAGAACTTGGCTCACTTTGAATCGGAGGGGCCCCTCAGGGTAATGCTGATTGGCTGCCGTCACCGTCACCGTCTTGTTGTTAGAGGAGAGCGACAGGCGGCTGCTCACGGTCTGGGGGTCAAACCACACTTTACGGGCCCCTGAAATGACACAATCATATTGGGCTCAGCCCCCTATACAGCTGGAACTGACCAATCACCCCCCCCGGCCTGTACCATTCTATACACATGGGGGTGCAAGTGGGTGACCCCAGCCCCACATTATGGGCATTAGATCCTTCTATAGACACTGGGCAAGTGCAGACTGGCAGCCCCCCTATATCCCCCCCCGGAGTACCCCACTATTCCTACTGACAGTAAGTGCCCTGTTGCCTTTGGGGGCAATTGTAATACCTACATATACCCCCCAGCAGAGCGGTGCTATTGTGTCCCACTGTACCCCAAGTACCAAGAGTGCCTTACATTGCAGGAGGTTCTGGGGGGCCCTCGCTGGTGACACGGGCATGGGGGGCTGCCCTGCAGCTGGTTCCTCGCTGGGTACCCCAAATTCCTCTTCCATTACTGCTAAAAGAAAATCCTGCTGTTAGGGATGAGCCAATCCTTGTGTGTTACCTGGGGGGGCTTCAGGGGCCAACCCCTCCTGGCAGTGGGGCTCCCACATATCCCCCCCCCCAGTACCCCACTATTCCTACTGACAGTAAGTGCCCTGTTGCCTTTGGGGGCAACTGTAATACCTACATATACCCCCCAGCAGAGCGGCGCTATTGTGTCCCACTGTACCCTCAGTACCAAGAGTGCCTTACATTGCAGGAGGTTCTGGGGGGCCCTCGCTGGTGACACGGGCATGGGGGGCTGCCCTGCAGCTGGTTCCTCGCTGGGTACCCCAAATTCCTCTTCCATTACTGGTAAAAGAAAATCCTGCTGTTAGGGATGGGCCAATCCTTGTGTGTTACCTGGGGGGGCTTCAGGGGCCAACCCCTCCCGGCAGTGGGGCTCCCACATATCCCCCCCCCAGTACCCCACTATTCCTACTGACAGTAAGTGCCCTGTTGCCTTTGGGGGCAACTGTAATACCTACATATACCCCCCAGCAGAGCGGCGCTATTGTGTCCCACTGTACCCTCAGTACCAAGAGTGCCTTACATTGCAGGAGGTTCTGGGGGGCCCTCGCTGGTGACACGGGCATGGGGGGCTGCCCTGCAGCTGGTTCCTCGCTGGGTACCCCAAATTCCTCTTCCATTACTGGTAAAAGAAAATCCTGCTGTTAGGGATGGGCCAATCCTTGTGTGTTACCTGGGGGGGCTTCAGGGGCCAACCCCTCCCGGCAGTGGGGCTCCCACATATCCCCCCCCCAGTACCCCACTATTCCTACTGACAGTAAGTGCCCTGTTGCCTTTGGGGGCAACTGTAATACCTACATATACCCCCCAGCAGAGCGGCGCTATTGTGTCCCACTGTACCCTCAGTACCAAGAGTGCCTTACATTGCAGGAGGTTCTGGGGGGCCCTCGCTGGTGACACGGGCATGGGGGGCTGCCCTGCAGCTGGTTCCTCACTGGGTACCCCAAATCCTGCTGTTAGGGATGGGCCAGGTGTGTTACCTGGGGGGCTTCATGGCCAACCCCTCCCGGCAGTGGGGCTCCCACATATCCCCAGCCAGTGTACTCACGTTTTGGGGGGGGGCAGGGGGCTTCTTCCAGCAGCGGGTGGGCCAACAGACTGAGCTTCATCTCAGATATCACCTGGGTGGTCTCTACGATCCTGTTACAATCAAACAGATGCTGGGGGTCCCCCAGGGGGCATGGGTGCTGGGTGCCACTCTCACACACGGTGCCCTCACTCTGGTAAAGGGCAAGTAAACACTATGAATAGCATGAAGGCATCGCTCACATCTGAAGGTACCTGAGCAGTGGGCGGAGCCAGCAGGGATATGTAAGCAGTATGGCAGCACTTACCTTTAGTAGATCCAGCCAATCGTATTGCAGCTTTTCCTCCAGATGCGCTTTTCTCTCCCGCAGTTGTGAGATCTCGGCCGTGACGGTAGCGACACTGTCCTGCATTTCCCTTTGCGCCGCGTCCTGTTCCTGCCGAATGCGCCAGAGGGCGCCCCCTTCCTGCCGCTCCAGGTAATGGCGCATTTCCAGGAAGTCCCTGCTCACGTTGCGTTGGCTATTGCGCAGCAGAATCTGGTAGAACAGAACCAATTGCCCTGTGAGTGGTGCCGAGTGGGGGGAGCAACGTCCCACTGCCAGCTCCACCTGCCAACTCCCCACTGCCAGCTCCACCTGCCAACATCCCACTGCCAGCTCCACCTGCCCACGTCCCCCTGCCAGCTCCCCACTGCCAGCTCCACCTGCCAACTCCCCACTGCCAGCTCCACCTGCCAACGTCCCCCTGCCAGCTCCCCACTGCCAGCTCCATCTGCCAACATCCCACTGCCAGCTCCATCTGCCAACATCCCACTGCCAGCTCCATCTGCCAACATCCCACTGCCAGCTCCATCTGCCAACATCCCACTGCCAGCTCCATCTGCCAACATCCCACTGCCAGCTCCACCTGCCCACGTCCCACTGCCAGCTCCATCTGCCAACATCCCACTGCCAGCTCCACCTGCCCACGTCCCACTGCCATCTCCATCTGCCAACGTCCCACTGCCAGCTCCACCTGCCAACGTCCCACTGCCAGCTCCCCACGTCCCACTGCCATCTCCATCTGCCGACGTCCCACTGCCAGCTCCACCTGCCCACGTCCCACTGCCAGCTCCACCTGCCAACATCCCACTGCCAGCTCCACCTGCCCACGTCCCACTGCCAGCTCCATCTGCCAACGTCCCACTGCCAGCTCCACCTGCCAACGTCCCACTGCCAGCTCCCCACGTCCCACTGCCAGCTCCCCACGTCCCACTGCCATCTCCACCTGCCCACGTCCCACTGCCAGCTCCCCACTGCCAGCTCCACCTGCCTACGTCCCACTGCCAGCTCCACCTGCCAACTCCCCACTGCCATCTCACAACTTCCCACTGCCAGCTCCATCTGCCACTTTCCCACTGCCATCTCACAACTTCCCACTGCCAGCTCCACCTGCCAACTCCCCACTGCCATCTCACAACTTCCCACTGCCAGCTCCACCTGCCACTTTCCCACTGCCATCTTCCTTACTTCCTTTCACTTTGGCAGTTTAGCCCCCCGGGGTACCCACTCTATACCCGCCTGTGTATGGGCAGTTTAGCTCTCCCCCGGGGTACCCGCTCTATACCTGCCTGTGTATGGGCAGTTTAGCCCCCCCGGGGTACCCGCTCTATACCCGCCTGTGTATGGGCAGTTTAGCCCCCCCGGGGTACCCGCTCTATACCCACCTGTGTATGGGCAGTTTAGCCCCCCCGGCAGTTATCAGCACTAAGTGCCCCATGGAGCCAATTACTTGCCCCTGACAGATCTCTTCTATCGCTCCAAGGCAATCACCAGGGCATCACTTTCCTATCTCGATCCCCCCCCATTGTAAGCAGCACTCCTGCCCTGCTTTATGGCTGAGATTCTAGCTATCTGTATAACAGAGCATTCTGTCACAGTGGCACAGATCCTATCCCCCATTGTAAACAGCAGTCCTGCCCTGTTTTTAATGGCTGAGATTCTACTATCTGTAAACAGAGCATTCTGTCACAGTGGCACAGATCCTATCTGATCCCCCCCCATTGTAAGCAGCAGTCCTGCCCTGCTTTATGGCTGAGATTCTAGCTATCTGTATAACAGAGCATTCTGTCACAGTGACACAGATCCTATCTGATGCCCCCCATTGTAAGCAGCAGTCCTG
This sequence comes from Xenopus tropicalis, assembly GCF_000004195.4. Taxonomy (NCBI): domain Eukaryota; kingdom Metazoa; phylum Chordata; class Amphibia; order Anura; family Pipidae; genus Xenopus; species Xenopus tropicalis. Next base: position 51,894,862 of record NC_030686.2, read on the forward strand.
CCCTGCTTTATGGCTGCAGATTCTAGCTATCTGTATAACAGAGCATTCTGTCACAGAGTGGCACAGATCCTATCTGATCCCCCCCATTGTAAGCAGCAGTCCTGCCCTGCTTTATGGCTGAGATTCTAGCTATCTGTATAACAGAGCATTCTGTCACAGTGGCACAGATCCTATCTGATCCCCCCATTGTAAACAGCAGTCCTGCCTGCTTTATGGCTGAGATCTAAGCTATCTGTATAACAGAGCATTCTGTCACAGTTGGCACAGATCCATCTGAATCCCCCCCATTGTAAGCGAGCAGTCCTGCCCTGCTTTATGGCTGAGATTCTAGCTATCTGTATAACAGAGCATTCTGTCACAGTGGCACAGATCCTATCTGATCCCCCCATTGTAAGCAGGCAGTCCTGCCCTGCTTTATGGCTGAGATTCTAGCTATCTGTATAACAGAGCATTCTGTCACAGTGGCACAGATCCTATCCCCCCCCATTGTAAGCAGCAGTCCTGCCCTGCTTTATGGCTGAGATTCTAGCTATCTGTATAACAGAAGCTTCTGTCACAGTGGCACAGATCCTATCCTGATCCCCCCCATTGTAAGCAGCAGTCCTGCCCTGGCTTTATGGCTGAGATTCTAGCTATCTGTATAACAGAGCATTCTGTCACAGTGGCACAGAATCCTATCTGATCCCCCATTGTAAGCAGCAGTCCTGCCTGGCTTATGGCTGAGATTCTAGCTATCTGTATAACAGAGCATTCTGTCAACAGTGGCACAGATCCTATTCTGATCCCCCCATTGTAAGCAGCAGTCCTGCCCTGCTTTATGGCTGAGATTCTAGCTATCTGTATAACAGAGCATTCTGTCACAGTGGCACAGATCCTATCTGATCCCCCCCATTGTAAGCAGCAGTCCTGCCCTGCTTTATGGCTGAGATTCTAGCTATCTGTATAACAGAGCATTCTGTCACAGTGGCACAGATCCTATCTGATCCGCCCCATTGTAAGCAGCAGTCCTGCCCTGCTTTATGGCTGAATTCTAGCTATCTGTATAACAGAGCATTCTGTCAACAGTGGCACAGATCCTATCTGATCCCCCCATTGTAAGCAGCAGTCATGCCGCTGTTTAATGGCTGAGATTCTAGCTATCTGTATAACAGAGCATTCTGTCACAGTGGCACAGATCCTATCTGATCCCCCCATTGTAAGCAGCAGTCCTGCCCTGCTTTATGGCTGAGATTCTAGCTATCTGTATACAGAGCATTCTGTCCACAGTGGCACAGATCCTAATCCCCCCCCATTGTAAGCAGCAGTCCTGCCCTGCTTTATGGCTGAGATTCTAGCTATCTGTATAAAGAGCATTCTGTCACAGTGGCAGATCCTATCTGACCCCCCCATTGTAAGCAGCAGTCCTGCCCTGTCTTTATGGCTGAGAATTCTAGCTATCTGTATAACAGAGCATTCTGTCACAGTGGCACAGATCCTATCTGATCCCCCATTGTAAGCAGCAGTCCTGCCCTGCTTTATGGCTGAGATTCTAGCTATCTGTATAACAGAGCATTCTGTCACAGTGGCACAGATCCTATCTGACCCCCCCCCCCCATTGTAAGCAGCAGTCCTGCCCTGCTTTATGGCTGAGATTCTAGCTATCTGTATAACAGAGCATTCTGTCACAGTGGCACAGATCCTATCTGATCCCCCCATTGTAAGCAGCAGTCCTGCCCTGCTTTATGGCTGAGATTCTAGCTATCTGTATAACAGAGCATTCTGTCACAGTGGCAAGATCCTATCTGATCCCCATTGTAAGCAGCAGTCCTGCCCTGCTTTATGGCTGAGATTCTAGCTATCTGTATAACAGAGCATTCTGTCACAGTGGCACAGATCCTATCTGATCCCCCCATTGTAAGCAGCAGTCCTGCCTGCTTTATGGCTGAGATTCTAGCTATCTGTATAACAGAGCATTCTGTCACAGTGGCACAGATCCTATCTGATCCCCCCCCCCCCCCACATTGTAAGCAGCAGTCCTGCCCTGCTTTATGGCTGAGATCTAGCTATCTGTATAACAGAGCATTCTGTCACAGTGGCACAGATCCTATCTGATCCCCCCCCATTGTAAGCAGCAGTCCTGCCCTGCTTTATATGGCTGAGATTCTAGCTATCTGTATACAGAAGCAATTCTGTCACAGTGGCACAGATCCTATTCCCCCCCATTGTAAGCAGCAGTCCTGCCCTGCTTTATGGCTGAGATTCTAGCTATCTGTATAACAGAGCATCTGTCACAGTGGCACAGATCCTATCTGATCCCCCATTGTAAGCAGCAGTCCTGCCCTGCTTTATGGCTGAGATTCTAGCTATCTGTATAACAGAGCATTCTGTCACCAGTGGCAGCAGATCCTATCTGATCCCCCCATTGTAAGCAGCAGTCCTGCCCTGCTTTATGGCTGAGATTCTAGCTATCTGTATAACAGAGTATTCTGTCACAGTGGCACAGATCCTATCTGATCCCCCATTGTAAGGCAGCAGTCCTGCCCCTGCTTTATGGCTGAGATTCTAGCTATCTGTATAACAGAAGCATTCTGTCACAGTGGCACAGATCCCTATCTGAATCCCCCCCATTGTAAGCAGCAGT